>NW_028319118.1:0-15000 GCF_062004578.1 Staurois parvus | reverse complement strand
AAATGACACGAAGAAAAACAGTAATGCAAACAGCAGGTCACATAGAATTAGTAGACTGAATGGAAGTTTACAGCCATAGTAATGGTGGAGAACAAATGTCTTCATCTTGGGGATGTCAGAGGGAAGGAAAAGGGAGCATAGAGAGGGAAGTTAAAGTGGAGCTCCACCCAAAAGGGGAAGCTCCACTTGAAGCCTTTGTCCCCCACTCCCCATTAAGGATTGGCACCTTTGGGGAGTGGGCGGGGGGTGCCCAAATTTGACAGGTACCCATTCCCACTTTCGTAGCGATCACCTGGGCTATCAGAAGTGGAAGTTGTCCTCCTCCCTCCCCGTAGTCTTCTGGGACACGTGACAGGTCCTAGAAGACTACGGGACCATTCACAAAGCGCAGCGCTTCTCTTGCATGCACAGTGGGCACCCGGCTGTAAAGCCGCAAGCTGTAAAAGCCGGGTGCCCACACTGAAGATGCCGGCGCCAGGGAGAGAAGATGCCCACACTGAAGATGCCGGTGGCAGGGAGAGAAGACGGCCGGTGAAATCAGCGGTGGTGGCGAGGACACCGCGGGACCGAGGGACAGGTAAATGTCTGTAGTTTGAATGTCAGCAGCTACAGTTTTTGTCGCTGCTGACTTTTTTTTTTTTTCCATATGGAACTCCGCTTTGCGGTTAAGGCAGGGTAGAAGGAGGAGAAATATTGGAGGAGGGTAATCAAACACGGGAGTGGACTAACATTACAAGGAAATAGTTCCAGTCAGCAATACAAGGCAATGTAAGTACATGTCATCAATCTTATAAAGTACAATCTGCGTTATTTAGCCATATGGACCAAATTAGAAGGAATTTTTAGTGTTAATAAGTTTTTTTAGTTCTGGTATTTTTCCCATTTCACATTGGTAGTTTAAATCTCTAAGAGTGTTGACCACACTGGGTTGTAAAAGGAATTCCATATTCTAACAATGGTGCGTTCAGCTGCAAAAAGTAGGTAGAGACAGGGGCTGACTGACAACTCATGGGGCCCCCGGGCAATAGGGGATCATGGGGCCCCTGTGTTCTTGCTCAAACTCAAAAAAGCCTATGAAAAAGGTACCAGGGGCATCTCATGGGGCCCCCTACTGACCCCGGGCCCTCGGGCAGTGCCCGAGTTTCCAAATGGTCAGTCCGCCCCTGGGCAGAGAACCACAAAATGTAACATTAGGGGTATTTGTTCAGTACCTAAATTCAGTAATGTAAGGACAGTGTCAGGTAAGATCTAAGTGCCCTATAATATTAGAGGCTAGGAAGTAGATAGCATTCCAGTAAGGGTGCCGTAAAATATGGGGAAAAAATCCCGTTTCTCCACATAGTCACCAGCACTTAGGGGACCATGTCAGGTATAATTCAGGTAACATGAAGGGGGTAGAATACCAATGATGGAGTGTTTTTTGGTAAAGTTCCCGGAGACTGAAACAGTAGAGCTTATATATAGTGGAGAGTGCGGCTTTCCAGCTCGCCTTGGTGAGGACTTTATCTATGTTCCCCTCGCACACATTCTTGGAAGTACGGCTCATCAATGATGGGTGGTGTAGTAACTACCAGCTGGGACTGGAAACATCCTAGACAAACGTACATATTCATACAAAATGATAGAAAAATGCCACGATATAGGTGGATCACCCTATAGAATTACCCTCTGACTTATCAGTCAATATAGATGTGGGTTAATGCCGCAAAATTAGAGCATACAAAATATAGTCATCCCTGAAGAAGGGCTGTAAAGTAACGGTTTAAAATGAACCCAAGCAGAGTAGTTAATGGTACAAAAATGACTTTATTATAAATCTCGAATAAAAAAAGTGAACCCTTGCAAGGTGAGAAATACACATCACAATATAAAAACTTGAGAAATCCGGATTGCAAAGGCCTAACGTCACAAGTTAGCCTGCAGTCTCTTGTTTGTGTGTTCTGACTTCCTTGCTGCAGTGCTGTTCCTGATCCCTTTCACATGTGTGGACTGTCTGTGCTCACCTATGGGCATTGTCTGCTGTTCTCTGGGTTTTATTTCCTTCCCTTCCATCACTTCCTGTCCGGCCTCCTTGTTTGCCTGCCTATATAAGACATGCTCAGTCTAGGCCACTTTGCCTGAGCAACTTCCTAGTTGTTGGAGCTCCTGTGTGTTGCTACTGCCTCAGGGGCGGACTGACAACTCATGGGGCCCCCGGGCAATAGGGGATCATGAGGCCCCTGTGTCCTTGCCCACACTCAAAGCACACCCAAAAAAGCCTATAAAAGTTACCAGGGGCATTTCATGGGGCCCCCTACTGACCCTGGGCCCTCAGGCAGTGCCCGAATGCTTGAATGGTCAGTCCGCCCCTGTACTGCCTGTATCCTGCATTGACTACTCATATACCGACCCCGGCTTCGTTCTCTGACTGTGCTTGTTTTCCACCCATCCTGACCTTGACTAGCCTATCGGATTTCCATTTGTCTCCTCCCATTGTACTCTGCTCCCCTGAGCGGTCTCCTCATCCTCAGCTGAGCGTACCCAGTGGCCGCGACCTGGTCCCAGCTTGCTGCAAGTCCATCCTCACCATCAGGGCTCTGGTGAAGAAGCAGGCTGGGGCTTAGACTCTGTGCCCTGGGGAACCCCAAGTTGACCATCTACAAGGGCTCACTGCCACAGGAGCTGACAACTAAGGCTAATAAATATACCATACATCATAGATAAGCTCCATGAAATAAACACAATCCATTATTCACAGAAGTGGTAAATACCACCTTACTTGGTAAATGAATTGCAATATGTCATCGTCAATTACAAAAATATATGTTAGATGGCATATTAGCTGAGCATCAGGATGATAAGTGTTCCAATCACCCTATGAGGATTGAAATGGGATCATGTAAACCCCAGAGGAACAAAAATAATCATACAGGCCCAGGAGCAAATATATGCATATCACAGCATGCCAATAAAGATGATGGAATACGGCACCGTTAGCAATCAATAAGGGACAACAGATATTAGGCCATGTAAGGCTCCATGTATACGGGACACTTCTGAATGAAGGAAACTGACTGCAGGAAAACGGAGGTTAGAAAACATCTGTTTAGCCGCTTTTACATAACACATTTATGTGCGTTTATGAGCGTTTGTGTTTAGAAGTGTTTTTTAAAGATAAGCACAGGAGAACCTCCCAAATGCCCAGAATTATTAAATATTTCAGACTGTTTCAGAGAAATACAGAGAGTAGAAGCAGAGACAGCAGTATGTGTTGAGATTAGCTTAGGTGTGAGTTGCTCATTAACATTTCTTTTGTTTCCAAGGGGGGGAAAGGTGTCTGGTGGAGGGAGTCATTAAGGTCACCTGGCAGGGGGTCTTCATGAGGAATTTGAGGTGTGGATGGTTATTAACATATCTTTTGTTTCCAAGGGTGGGAGAGGTCTGAGGTGTGAATGGTCATTAACATATCTTTTGTTTCCAAGGGTGGGAGAGGTCTGAGGTGTGAATGGTCATTAACATATCTTTTGTTTCCAAGGGTGGGAGAGGTCTGAGGTGTGAATGGTCATTAACATATCTTTTGTTTCCAAGGGAGGGAGAGGTCTGAGGTGTGAATGCTCATTAACATATCTTTTGTTTCCAAGGGTGGGAGAGGTCTGAGGTGTGAATGGTCATTAACATATCTTTTGTTTCCAAGGGAGGGAGAGGTCTGAGGTGTGAATGCTCATTAACATATCTTTTGTTTCCAAGGGTGGGAGAGGTCTGAGGTGTGAATGCTCATTAACATATCTTTTGTTTCCAAGGGTGGGAGAGGTCTGAGGTGTGAATGCTCATTAACATATCTTTTGTTTCCAAGGGTGGGAGAGGTCTGAGGTGTGAATCGGTCATTAGGATGTGTGACAAGCTTGGTAGGAACATCCTTGAAAACTTTTTCCATGCATTTTTCATGATGAAAAAAGGCTCTGTATGAGATTTGTATGAGATAGTACCAATCATCCCAGAACGGGAGAATTGTTAGATGGATAAGTACTAAGTCCACAAAAACGCAATTCAAACCGTCCAGCACATGTGAAGATCAGTAATAGAGATCAGCTGAAATAATGGCGCTGAAAGTCAAATGTTGCGGGAATTAACCCCGTGGATTTCCACTGATATGCAGACCTTAGTCGGTATATGCTTCAAATGGCACCGGGGTATAGAAGTGCCAGCATGTAAAAAATGTGAAATACGGCATAAATCATACATTGAAAGTCAAATGTTGCAGAGATAAAACCCCGGGAATACCTGGAAGTACGGCTCATCAATGGTGGGTGATGTAGCAACTACCAGCTGGGACTGGAACCATCCTAGACAAACGTTCACATTCACCAGCACACCATTCACTTTCTTTTGGGATGTAATCTTTTTGCAATAAAAACCTTTTTTGGACCATGTGACGGGAGTGACTTTTGGGGGTGGGGGGACCGCTTGGTCAGCTCATGTCCCCCTCATTATGTTTAACCCACCCTGTGCCTGTTAAGGGGTACAGGGTGTGAATGTCCCAGTATTGTGTATAGTGTGTGTTTCTTTGTCCCTGCCATGTGGTTGCCCATTGTCTACTGCCATGTGCTCCCCCCCCATGGTGCTGTGTCTTCCTGTCCAGCGAACTATTATAGGATGTACTGTTTGTGTATTGGTGTGGGGGTTGGTCAATGTCCTTTGCCACATGGTTGTATCCCATTGTTCTGTGTCTGGTTGGATGGGGAGGGATGATGAGGTGTTTCCTGCCTATACTGTAGCCCTTCCCACTGAGAGGGTGGGCTGATGATGTATTTCCTGTTCCTGGTTGTGTTTCCCCGCCCTCTGTATATATTCTGTGTTTTGTGTAAAATAAAGGTCGTTGGCTTCCTGTTTTAGTAAGAGCTGGGTGTTGTCTATTTTATTGAGGGATTTCGAGGGTGTGGTCCGTGGATGGTGTTCGGACAGGGGAAGTTGTGCTATAACGGAAAAACTCAGTGCGGTCTGGGTTCCGGTTCCGTTACAGACCATATTGGAGATCCATGGTGTGCTGCGACTATGTACGTTGCCCTTGGTGAAGAGCCGCCCATTTTGGTTTCCCATTTGTGCATAGTATTGCATTATTTTAGATTAGATCGCTATTTTCTTTTTTTGTGGTGCTTCTGATCATTGAACAATGACTATACAAAGGAAGGAGGTTCTACATATTAATGGTGAGGGGTTTGTTTTTATAAAACCGTTTATTGAGATCCCAGCAAAAGGAATCCAATATTATACAAAGTACAGTAATGTGAGCGTGTTTACATAGTAGGGATTACATATAGAAACTGTAGGAAGCTTGTACAGGGATAACACAGCAAGGCCTCTCAGAATCTCAGCAGCATTCAGTACCCCAATACACTGGCCTCTTGTGGTATACTAGCAGCTCTGAATGGACCGATCTGGGTAAGAAGGCCATCTATATGGGACTGAACAGAGAAGAGATTAAGATATCAAATAGCCAAACAGAAACCTGAACGGGAGGAGAACAAAGAAGAACACGTATAGGACCAAAAGGTAAGAGAAGAAAAGAAGAAAGGGAGAAAAAAAAGGGGGGATGTGTCAAATGAGGGGGGACGTATCAGCTATGGTCTTCCCTTCCTACCCTCCAAAATGGTGGGGGGAGAGAAGTCCAGTTGTTTCCCTCCTGCAGGCGGGGGAGGTAAGAGTCACCCCAGCGTACAAGAAATGGCCAATGTCTGGTGTGGCATTTTATAGGTATGTTTTATATTGTGGTATGGTAACCTCTTCCCGCCCGGCCTATGGCCGAATGGTGGCCGGCAAAAACCCTCACCTTTCTGGGTGGATGCCATATGGCGTCCTCCTGGGCATGCACAGTTTGCGCACCTGCAGAGCCGCGCAGCGGCGCAATCTCTCACCGGACGTGGACACAGCTAATGACAGATCTGAGTACCGGCCCCCGTTGTGACCAATCACAGCAGGTCACATGACAGTTGCATACAATGGATGGCTTCATTCATGCCATCCATTGTATACTAGTGTGTCTAGCTGTGAATGGTCACAGCGATCACATGCACAAGCTGGGCCAATCACAGCCCAGCTGTGTCATGTGATTAGCCGTGGCCAAATCACAGCTAAGCACAAAAAATAAAACCCTGAATGAATCGACGTCATTCAGGTAAGTGCTTAAGTAATTCTTTGCTATAAGCAAGTTGTGTAAAAAAAACAAAAAACTGATCACTTCCCCAAAGTAGTACAATGTTACTATGGTAACATTGTACTACTTTGGTCATAGTGAAATATGAAAAAAAAATCTTAAAAAAAGAAAAAAATTAAAAACAAATTAAAAATAATAACAAAAATTAAAAATAAATTAAATTAGGACGTATTGCACCTCTGAAAATGATTATCCTACCCAAAATATTATATATATTTCGGACCCTCCCTATACCAAAGGTTTTTTTTTAAATATTCAGAGACAAATCTTCCAATTTTTATGGGAATCAAAACGCCGTCGATGTGTTATGAATTGACTAATTCGTCCATCCCATAAAGGAGGAGCGGGTCCTCCTCATATACACCCATATTACTTGGCTACACTCCTTCACCAAATATATTTTTGGTGGTATCTGACTACAAAAAAAAAAATGTGGTCCGTTATAGAATCATCATTATTCCACCCCCTCTATCCGCAGAATCTCCTTATCCTATATATATAATCCAGATGCAGCACTCAAATAAATATTAAAGTGAAAAAGTGATAATAGGCACGCAAAATTATGCGCCAGCAAGTGGAATAAATGTGATGTCTTAATGAAGACGGTAGGTATTATAAAGTGACAGCAGTATATGGTCTCATGATAAAATATTACATTGCATAAAAGTCATATATAAATATATAAAAGTCCATTGAAGTATTCAAAAGGTGCATCAATATTCCAAAGTATGGAAGGTATCAATAATTCCCATTAAACTTGCATCAATGATAATAATAAGGTGACTTCCGTGAGATGGAAAAAGAGGTGTGCTGGTACTCGCCGGACCTAAAATTAATATTACACATGTAACATACAGGGCACTAGTGGTCATCTGGAACCCGATCGGGATGTGGCACTCCGATGGCGTTTGGTACACCCAGGGAATGAACTCCAGACCTCTCAGTGGACCCTCTCAGCTAGTGGGGACTGTTCACTGGTATTAATTACACCCGGCATCAGGTAAGCTCAGCACCAATAGGAAATCCACCTTAAGTAGCTCAAGCGAGCCACCAGAACAAAGAGCTGATCTCGTGTAGAAGTTTTTTATTCAGCCAATGGTGATAAACACATATCAGGGCAGCATAATGTGACATCAGGTATATGGCGGGTGACAGCAAGTACAGGCAGGTAAATAGAACGTTCATGCATGAATATCCAGGATTATCCAAAATGGCCGCTGGCCTAACACGTGGCTACAGAATCCTTATCCTATGCTCGATAGACCATACACGACCCTTAATCATCCATCCATTACAGCTCCCCTAGCAGCCTGGTCAATGCCTCTCTCCCACAATACACGACCCTTAATCATCCATCCATTATAGCTCCCCTAGCAGCCTGGTCAATGCCTCTCTCCCACAATACACGACCCTTAATCATCCATCCATTAATCCTCCCCTAGCAGCTTGGTCCATGCCTCTCTCCCACAATACATGACCCTTAATCATCCATCCATTACAGCTCCCCTAGCAGCTTGGTCCATGCCTCTCTCCCACAATACACGACCCTTAATCATCCATGCATTAATCCTCCCCTAGCAGCTTGGTCCATGCCTCTCTCCCACAATACACGACCCTTAATCATCCATGCATTAATCCTCCCCTAGCAGCTTGGTCCATGCCTCTCTCCCACAATACACGACCCTTAATCATCCATGCATTAATCCTCCCCTAGCAGCTTGGTCCATGCCTCTCTCCCACAATACACGACCCTTAATCATCCATGCATTAATCCTCCCCTAGCAGCTTGGTCCATGCCTCTCTCCCACAATACACGACCCTTAATCATCCATGCATTAATCCTCCCCTAGCAGCTTGGTCCATGCCTCTCTCCCACAATACACAACCCTTAATCATCCATCCATTAATCCTCCCCTAGCAGCTTGGTCCATGCCTCTCTCCCACAATACACGACCCTTAATCATCCATCCATTACAGCTCCCCTAGCAGCTTGGTCCATGCCTCTCTCCCACAATACACGACCCTTAATCATCCATGCATTAATCCTCCCCTAGCAGCTTGGTCCATGCCTCTCTCCCACAATACACGACCCTTAATCATCCATCCATTACAGCTCCCCTAGCAGCTTGGTCCATGCCTCTCTCCCACAATTTCACTGAAGCTAGTTCAATACCTGTCCCCATTCATTCCTTAACCATTTGCCGCCCGGCCAATGGCCATTTGGAGGCCGCAAAAACGCTTCAGCTTTCCGGGTGCACGCCATTTGGCATGCTCCCACACATACGCAGTTCGCGCGGGTGCAGAGCCGCGCAGCGGCGCGATCTGGCACCGGCCGTATACCTCGGACACGGCCGATGACAGATCTGAGTATCGGCCCCCATTGCCGGTACCATGTGATCTGCTGTGACCAATCACAGCAGGTCACATGACAGTTGTATACAATGTATGGCTTCATTCATGCCATCCATTGTATACTAGTGTCTAGCTGTGAATGGTCACAGCAGGTCACATGCACATGTCATGTGATTAGCTGTGACCAAATCACAGCTAAGCACAAAAAAAAAAAAAACCTGAATGAATCGATTTCATTCAGGTAAATGCTTGCTTATAGCAAAGTAATTCTTTGCTATAAGCAAATTGTGTAAAAAAAAAAATATTGATCACATCTCCAAAGTAGTACAATGTTACTATGGTAATATTGTACTACTTTGGACATGGTGAAATATGAAAAAAAATTCTTAAAAAAAATTAAAAAAATGTAATAAAAAATTAAAAATAAAAAAAAATTAAAAAAAATCTATATTTTTTTTTTCATACTGTCACCGCCATGCTAGTTATATGATGATGCTGTACTGCACTGGTGACAGTATGTTAAAAAAAATAGTGAAATTTTTTTTTCTCATTTTTTCATTTTCCAAAAAATTATGACAAAAAAATACAACTTCAAAAAACTTGACATTCCTCTTATGAAGTACGTTGGACTGTCTACTCTGCAAAAAGGGGTCATTTGGGGGATATCTGTACTGTCCTGACATTTGGGGGATCTCTGTACCGTCCTGACATTTGGGGGATATCTGTACTGTCCTGACATTTGGGGGATCTCTGTACCGTCCTGACATTTGGGGGATATCTGTCCTGTCCTGTCCTGACATTTGGGGGATATCTGTACCGTCCTGACATTTGGGGGATATCTGTACTGTCCTGACATTTGGGGGATATCTGTACTGTCCTGACATTTGGGGGATATCGGTACCGTCCTGACATTTGGGGGATATCTGTACTGTCCTGACATTTGGGGGATCTCTGTACCGTCCTGACATTTGGGGGATATCTGTCCTGTCCTGTCCTGACATTAGGGGGATATCTGTACCGTCCTGACATTTGGGGGATATCTGTACTGTTCTGACATTTGGGGGATATCTCTACTGTTCTGACATTTGGGGGATATCTCTACTGTTCTGACATTTGGGGGATATCTGTACTATTCTGACATTCTTGGACCTCAAGAAATTAGATTGGCTGTCAGTACTTCAGGATTGATCAATATTCAGATCTATACCATACTCTATAACTTTCCTACAAACTAAATAATACATCTAATTTGGGTTATTTTCAGCAAAGACATGGAGCAGAATACATCTCGGCCTAAATTTATGAAGAACAATTATTTATTTGTAAATTTTTATAACAGAAACAAAGAAAAATGTGTTTTTTTTTTCAAAATGTTTGGTCTTTTTTTGTTAATTTAGCAAAAAATAAAAACCCCGGCGGTGATTAAATACCACCAAAAGAAAGCTCTAGTTGTGTGAAGAAAATGATTAAATTTTAGTTTGGGTACAGTGTTGCATGACCGCGCAATTGTCATTCAAAATGTGAAAGCGCTGAAACCTGAAAAATGGCCTGGGGGCAGGAAGGGGGTAAAAGTGTCCGGTATTGAAATGGTTAAATTCATTCATGCCCAATGTCATCCTAAACATGAGGGTACAATGTAATATAAACTTTATTCTAGATCTCTATTCAGCATCCTTTCAAGTTCTCCAAAACAAATTTTCGTTGCCCACAGCAGAATACTTTAACTAGCTGAGAATTGTCCACCGTATCCGCTGTAAGAAGATTCCACCGACCTCTACACCTCTGACCACAGGGCTCCAATACTGACACAAGTCTACATACCCAGGAAAGGGGATCTCCCTGTTCTACTCCCATCTCACCAACCATCCATGAGAACGTCATCCTTACATAACTGGGAACGGACACTTTGCCTATCCTCCTCAGACCAAACTTGGAGTAAGACCTTCACCCTCACACACACATCTTCCCCATGTGCTATGCATTGGGAATCGTATCTAAAAATCCTCCATCAATGGTACTTAACTCCCATCCGACTCGCAAAAATGTATTCTACTCCTTCCCCACAGCGCCGGTGTCAATGCAGAGAAATCGGTTCCCTGCTACACTTATTAGGGTCTTGTAAATCTTTACAATGATATTGGAAGAGTATTTGTGATCTAATTTATGAAGTAATAGTCTGCACAGTGCGCCCTGACCCGTCCCATATTGTAATAGTCTGCACAGTGCGCCCTGACCCGTCCCATATTGTAATAGTCTGCACAGTGCGCCCTGACCCGTCCCATATTGTAATAGTCTGCACAGTGCGCCCTGACCCGTCCCATATTGGTCTGGATACCTGTCCTCCTAAATCCCGCTGTATCCTTATCCATATACTATTTGCTGCCAAAAATAACATCACCAGACTATGGAGATCGCTTACATCCCCTTCAAAAACAATGGTGAGAAATGCTATAAATGACCAATGTGATATGGAAAGGAGATTTGCCATTTCCAACTTATCATACCCCAAATGTGCTTCTTCTTGGCATCAATGGTCACTCAAGCCCAACTGTAAAGTTAAAATTTGATGACTTACCCTCGTTGGAGTCTGAAATCCTTTCCTGACTGACATGTTCTCATTCTTTAACCTTATAGTTCAGACAGGTGTTCCCATTCATGCTATATCTCCTGCCCCTCCCCTCTCCTACTACCCCATTCATGCTATATCTCCTGCCCCTCCCCTCTCCTACTACCCCATTCATGCTATATCTCCTGCCCCTCCCCTCTCCTACTACCCCATTCATGCTATATCTCCTGCCCCTCCCCTCTCCTACTACCCCATTCATGCTATATCTCCTGCCCCTCCCCTCTCCTACTACCCCATTCATGCTATATCTCCTGCCCCTCCCCTCTCCTACTACCCCATTCATGCTATATCTCCTGCCCCTCCCCCCTCCTACTACCCCATTCATGCTATATCTCCTGCCCCTCCCCCCTCCTACTACCCCATTCATGCTATATCTCCTGCCCCTCCCCTCTCCTACTACCCCATTCATGCTATATCTCCTGCCCCTCCCCTCTCCTACTACCCCATTCATGCTATATCACCTGCCCCTCCCCTCTCCTACTACCCCATTCATGCTATATCTCCTGCCCCTCCCTTCTCCTACTACCCCATTCATGCTGTATCTCCTGCCCCTCCCCCCTCCTACTACCCCATTCATGCTGTATCTCCTGCCCCTCCCCTCTCCTACTACCCCATTCATGTTGTATCTCCTGCCCCTCCCCTCTCCTACTACCCCATTCATGTTGTATCTCCTGCCCCTCCCCCCTCCTACTACCCCATTCATGCTGTATCTCCTGCCCCTCCCCTCTCCTACTACCCCATTCATGTTGTATCTCCTGCCCCTCCCCCCTCCTACTACCCCATTCATGCTATATCTCCTGCCCCTCCCCTCTCCTACTACCCCATTCATGTTATATCTCCTGCCCCTCCCCCTCCTACTACCCCATTCATGTTATATCTCCTGCCCCTCCCCCCTCCTACTACCCCATTCATGCTATATCTCCTGCCCCTCCCCTCTCCTACTACCCCATTCATGCTATATCTCCTGCCCCTCCCCTCTCCTACTATCCCATTCATGCTATATCTCCTGCCCCTCCCCTCTCCTACTACCCCATTCATGCTATATCTCCTGCCCCTCCCCTCTCCTACTACCCCATTCATGCTATATCTCCTGCCCCTCCCCTCTCCTACTACCCCATTCATGCTATATCTCCTGCCCCTCCCCTCTCCTACTACCCCATTCATGCTATATCTCCTGCCCCTCCCCTCTCCTACTACCCCATTCATGCTATATCACCTGCCCCTCCCCTCTCCTACTACCCCATTCATGCTATATCTCCTGCCCCTCCCCTCTCCTACTACCCCATTCATGCTACATCTCCTGCCCCTCCCCCCTCCTACTACCCCATTCATGCTGTATCTCCTGCCCCTCCCCTCTCCTACTACCCCATTCATGTTGTATCTCCTGCCCCTCCCCTCTCCTACTACCCCATTCATGTTGTATCTCCTGCCCCTCCCCTCTCCTACTACCCCATTCATGCTGTATCTCCTGCCCCTCCCCTCTCCTACTACCCCATTCATGTTGTATCTCCTGCCCCTCCCCTCTCCTACTACCCCATTCATGCTGTATCTCCTGCCCCTCCCCTCTCCTACTACCCCATTCATGTTGTATCTCCTGCCCCTCCCCCCTCCTACTACCCCATTCATGCTATATCTCCTGCCCCTCCCCTCTCCTACTACCCCATTCATGTTATATCTCCTGCCCCTCCCCCTCCTACTACCCCATTCATGTTATATCTCCTGCCCCTCCCCCCTCCTACTACCCCATTCATGCTATATCTCCTGCCCCTCCCCTCTCCTACTACCCCATTCATGCTATATCTCCTGCCCCTCCCCTCTCCTACTATCCCATTCATGCTATATCTCCTGCCCCTCCCCTCTCCTACTACCCCATTCATGCTATATCTCCTGCCCCTCCCCTCTCCTACTACCCCATTCATGCTATATCTCCTGCCCCTCCCCTCTCCTACTACCCCATTCATGCTATATCTCCTGCCCCTCCCCTCTCCTACTACCCCATTCATGCTATATCTCCTGCCCCTCCCCTCTCCTACTACCCCATTCATGCTATATCTCCTGCCCCTCCCCTCTCCTACTACCCCATTCATGCTATATCTCCTGCCCCTCCCCTCTCCTACTACCCCATTCTTCTCTATATTCCCCATGGTTCCTGTCTTAGAACAGATTGGAAGTGATTCCAGCCCCGCCCGTCTTTCTCTATGAAAGTGTCTAATATTCTGCTGCTGCTGCTTGTTGGAATTGTCAATCACTATCGGAATCGCTTGTACAACAAAGAACCAGTACTGTCTCTCTGTTCTTCTATATGTTGTTGTATTTGTTGAAAAACTTCAATAAAAATATTTGAATACAAATGATCACAGCTTACTAGTGATGGACCAAACCCCCCCCCCCCCCCCCCGTTTGGTCGAACATCTGAACATACAGAATGTTCGACCATGAACTTCAAACACAAACCGAACTGAGCGATATCTTCCTGCATCTGAGTATGTGGTGCGATCCCGCTCAGTGACTACAATCCGGAGAGAGTTCTATGATGAAGTCACGCGGTATTCTAGTAGAGACGTTCATTCATGTCTCTGCTGCCAGTGGGGTTCCCCGCTAACAGCTGAATAGAAAAAGAATTGTTGGCATTGCCCGACAATTAAATTATTCTTTTTTCAAAATGCTGTGGGGTCCCCCCTTCCATTTATACAAAGCCCTTCAGGTCTGGTATGGATTTTGAGGGGAACCCCCATGCCACAATAAAAAAAAAACAAAAATGACATGGGGGTCCCCCCAAAATCTATACCGTACCCTTATCAGAGCATGCAGCCTAGCAGGTCAGGCAAAGGGGGGATAAGCGAGCGATGATCTGCTGTAATCTATAGCAACCAATCAGTAACAATAATGATATACTGTAACCTCTAGCAACTAATCAGCAAGTGAAAATGATGTGCTGAAACCTCTAGCAACCAATCAGTGAGCAGTAATGATGTTACTCTGACCTGCAAC
This sequence comes from Staurois parvus, assembly GCF_062004578.1. Classification (NCBI taxonomy): domain Eukaryota; kingdom Metazoa; phylum Chordata; class Amphibia; order Anura; family Ranidae; genus Staurois; species Staurois parvus. The sequence goes on along the minus strand of NW_028319118.1, from coordinate 841 downwards.
CCCCCAATCAGGGTCCAATACTGTCCCCTAAGGGTAGCCTTACAAGCCTCCCAAGTAGTATGAGGTGCTGCAGTATCCTCATTAAAGTCCCAATATTGCTCCAATGCCTTCCCTATAGTGGGTTTTACATCAGGATCAGAAATCCAGAACCTCTAGCAACCAATCAGTGAGTGGTAATGATGTGTTGTAACCTCTAGCAACCAATCAGTGAGTGATATTGATAAGCAGTAACCTCTAGCAACCAATGGATTAGCAGTAATGATGTGCAGTAATTTCTAGCAACCAATGGGTGAGTGGTAATGATGTACTGTAAGTCTAGCAACCAATCAGTGAGCGGTAAGGATATGCTGTAATCTTTAGTCTGGACCAAGTGGGTGTTGGACCAAGCAGGAATTGGCCAAGTGGGCGGGGCTTTACCAGTTTACGGATGTTTGGAGGTGGAAAAATCCTGAGACCAGGGTCTATACCTGTCACTCGGTATCGCACAGAACATTGTCTAGAACTGATCTTTGTTATGTAACACCTGCGCTTTTGGTGAGGGTTCCGGAGATTTCCATCCTTCCATGAGGGATTTCTGATCACGCCCCACTTCTTATTACTTGAGTATTAATGATGCCCCCGGGGAAAAACTCTGGAGGTTCTCTCGGTTCTGGATTTCTGATCCTGATGTAGAACCCACTATAAGGAAGGCATTGGAGCAATATTGGGACTTTAATGAGCATACTGCAGCACCTCATACTACTTGGGGGGCTTGTAAGGCTACCCTTAGGGGACAGTATTAGACCCTGATTGGGGGGTTGCAGGTCAGACAGCGGGTGGAAGTGGATTTGGTGGACCGGAG
>NW_028319117.1:452500-574107 GCF_062004578.1 Staurois parvus | reverse complement strand
TGCTCCCCCATAAACATCACAGCATGTTCCCCCCATAAACATCACAGCATGTTCCCCCCATAAACATCACAGCATGTTCCCCCCATAAACATCACAGCATGCTCCCCCATAAACATCACAGCATGCTCCCCCATAAACATCACAGCATGTTCCCCCCATAAACATCACAGCATGTTCCCCCCATAAACATCACAGCATGTTCCCCCCATAAACATCACAGCATGTTCCCCCCATAAACATCACAGCATGCTCCCCCCATAAACATCACAGCATGCTCCCCCCATAAACATCACAGCATGTTCCCCCCATAAACATCACAGCATGTTCCCCCCATAAACATCACAGCATGTCCCCCCATAAACATCACAGCATGTTCCCCCCATAAACATCACAGCATGTTCCCCCCATAAACATCACAGCATGTTCCCCCCATAAACATCACAGCATGCTCCCCCCATAAACATCACAGCATGTTCCCCCCATAAACATCACAGCATGGTCCCCCCATAAACATCACAGCATGGTCCCCCCATAAACATCACAGCATGTTCCCCCCATAAACATCACAGCATGGTCCACCATAACAAAAAACATAAAAAGACAGCGCAAATAAATAATATTAAATAAGCAACTAAAAACAAAAATTTCAAATAATACAGAGAAAAATGAAATTGTTGAATAGTCCCACTCCAAAAAATAAATAGAATATAGTGAATAGAATCAAATAAAGTCCTTGTTCCAAGACCCCTGACCAGTATTCACAGCCGTTTGTGCTATAATCACACACCGCACTCACCAGATATTGGTGAATAAATCTTCGTTGGTGTTCTGTGGCATAGACCAAATTGGGGCCCCCTGGCGTGGTGGTGATTGGTCAAGTCTGTGTCACAGAATGAAACAAAATGGATTTATCAGTTAGGCACAGTGGCACCTAGAGGGTTAAATGTGCGGCCTCCCGGCGTCTGGGCCTAGACGCCGAGCGGCCGCACATTTGTGTTCCATTAAAAAAGGACATATGTGCTGAGAGCCGCGCTCCCAGCACACATGTCCGGTACTCACAGAAAGGTCCCCATCTCCTCTTTCGATTGGGACCACTGTGACAGCGCATCACCGCGGTCACATGACCCTAAACCTCGCCCCGCCTCCTGCAACTCTTAAAGGGCCGGGAGGCGCCAGCGTGAAAGGGTTAAAATAGCCAAAACTGGTGAAAATAAAAAATCGTGAATTCCTAAATGAGCAATTAAATAGATCACACTAGTAATGACAACTTCAGTGATAATGCAACCAAATAAAATATAAATATGTGATATCGCACGAAAAAGGTGATATTCAAAAGACAATGTTGACATGTCACATAAGAATAGTCCAAAATCATATAAATAAAGCTCAGTGGTGCATATAAACCACCAAATAATACAGCGACTCAGAAGGTGCAGGTGATAGAATTAAATCTGCATGACAACCAGAAGGAAATAATCCATAAACGGCTGAATTGCCCCCCCTCACCTCCTTGAAGCGACCCAAAAGGGCCAAAACGCCTTTTAGCAAACAAGAATGACCGTCCACGGCCTGGTCCACCCCTCCCGGATAGTACCGGAATGCAGCGGTGGTGTCCCCTTCACAGATTAGGAAACAGCAGGATCCCCCTCAGGGATGATATGGTATAATACAGCCAGCTCACATCAAAGGTTAGGATATATAAAGAAAGATCTCCCATGGTGTAAATCTGTTTAACCACCTCCCGTCCGGCCACTGCATAGAAACAGCCAGATGGTGGCAGTGCAGGGGCAGGTGGCCGTTTATAAATGGCCTCCCCGCCGCCTGCTTGTGAGCGCTCCCTGGGAGCATGCAGCACCGCGATCCGGTGCCCGCTGTGCCCTTCGGACACAGTGGAACACGGATCGTCGTACAGGACCTCTGTGCGGGCTCCCGATCATATGATCACTGATTGGCCAATCAGTGATCACATGCAGAGTAGTAAACAAGATGTCACTTGTGACATTGCTTACTACGTGTGAAATCTGTGAATGATCACAGAGGCCACATGGTACAGGGCTATTCACAACAGCCTTGTACCATGTGACAAGCTGTGACCAATCACAGCTCACACAGTATTTCTCAATGGCTGCAAGAATGCAGCCAGAGAGAAGAAGAAGATTGTTTTTACAGCCTTTATGTTTAAAAAAAAAAAATCTTCATCGCCCCCCACAAGTAGTACAGTGTCACAGCATGTAAAAAAGAAAAAAAAATATAAAAAAATAAAATAAAAATGTTTTTTAAAAGATTGTAATTTTTGGTTATAAACTAATTTGGGTTATTATTTTTTTTTACTAAAAAGATAACTGAATACATTTTGGCCAAGATTTATGATGAAATATTATTTGCAAAATTGTATAAGAAAAACACTTTTTTTCAATATTTTTGGACAATTTCATGTATATAGCAAAAAAAAATAAAAATCCCGGTGGTGAATATGGGTACATATGGGTTCATATGGGTACAGTGTTGCATGACCGCCGGCGGCATGCGCTCCACTCACCAGAAGTGGTGTGGTATGTGGTATGTTGGACGGCAAAACCGGAAATGCGTCAATGCGTTTCGCCCCTCCCCCAGGGAGTTTCCCCCCAAAAACACCACAGCGCGTTCCCCCACAAACACCACACAGCGTCCCCCCACAAACACCACACAGCGTTCCCCCCACAAACACCACACAGCGTTCCCCCCACAAACACCACACAACGTTCCCCCCCCAAACACCACACAGCGTTCCCCTCATAAACACCACAGAGCGTTCCCCATAAACACCACACAGCGTTCCCCCCATAAACACCACAGAGCGTTCCCCCCATAAACACCACACAGCGCTCCCCCATAAACACCACAGAGCGTTCCCCATAAACACCACAGAGCGTTCCCCATAAACACCACACAGCGTTCCCCCCATAAACACCACAGAGCGTTCCCCCCATAAACACCACACAGCGCTCCCCCATAAACACCACAGAGCGTTCCCCTCATAAACACCACAGAGCGTTCCCCATAAACACCACACAGCGTTCCCCCCATAAACACCACACAGCGTTCCCCCCATAAACACCACACAGCGTTCCCCTCATAAACACCACAGAGCGTTCCCCATAAACACCACACAGCGTTCCCCCCATAAACACCACACAGCGTTCCCCCCATAAACACCACACAGCGTTCCCCCCATAAACACCACAGAGCGTTCCCCTCATAAACACCACAGAGCGTTCCCCTCATAAACACCACACAGCGTTCCCCATAAACACCACACAGCGTTCCCCCATAAACACCACACAGCGTTCCCCCATAAACACCACACAGCGCTCCCCCATAAACACCACACAGCGCTCCCCCATAAACACCACACAGCGTTCCCCCCATAAACACCACACAGCGTTCCCCTCATAAACACCACAGAGCGTTCCCCATAAACACCACACAGCGTTCCCCCCATAAACACCACACAGCGTTCCCCCCATAAACACCACACAGCGTTCCCCCCATAAACACCACAGAGCGTTCCCCTCATAAACACCACAGAGCGTTCCCCTCATAAACACCACACAGCGTTCCCCATAAACACCACACAGCGTTCCCCCATAAACACCACACAGCGTTCCCCCATAAACACCACACAGCGCTCCCCCATAAACACCACACAGCGTTCCCCCCATAAACACCACACAGCGTTCCCCCCATAAACACCACAGAGCGTTCCCCTCATAAACATCACAGAGCGTTCCCCCCATAAACACCACACAGCGCTCCCCCATAAACACCACACAGCGTTCCCCCATAAACACCACAGAGCGTTCCCCCCATAAACATCACAGAGCGTTCCCCCCATAAACACCACACAGCGCTCCCCCATAAACACCACACAGCGCTCCCCCATAAACACCACACAGCGTTCCCCCCATAAACACCACAGAGCGTTCCCCCATAAACACCACAGAGCGTTCCCCCATAAACACCACAGAGCGTTCCCCCCCATAAACACCACAGAGCGTTCCCCCCCATAAACACCACAGAGCGTTCCCCCCCATAAACACCACAGAGCGTTCCCCCCCATAAACACCACAGAGCGTTCCCCCCCATAAACACCACAGAGCGTTCCCCTCATAAACACCACAGAGCGTTCCCCCCATAAACATCACAGAGCGTTCCCCCCCATAAACACCACAGAGCGTTCCCCTCATAAACACCACAGAGCGTTCCCCCCCATAAACACCACACAGCGCTCCCCCATAAACACCACAGAGCGTTCCCCCCATAAACACCACACAGCGTTCCCCCCATAAACACCACACAGCGTTCCCTCATAAACACCACACAGCGTTCCCCCATAAACACCACAGAGCGTTCCCCCCATAAACACCACACAGCGTTCCCCCATAAACACCACACAGCGTTCCCCCATAAACACCACAGAGCGTTCCCCTCATAAACACCACAGAGCGTTCCCCATAAACACCACACAGCGTTCCCCCATAAACACCACACAGCGTTCCCCCCATAAACACCGCACAGCGTTCCCCCATAAACACCGCACAGCGTTCCCCCCATAAACACCACACAGCGTTCCCCCCATAAACACCGCACAGCGTTCCCCCATAAACACCACAGAGCGCTCCCCCCATAAACACCACAGAGCGCTCCCCCCATAAACACCACAGAGCGTTCCCCTCATAAACACCACAGAGCGTTCCCCCCATAAACACCACAGAGCGTTCCCCCCATAAACACCACAAAATGTTCCCTCATACTGCACCCCCCTCACATAAAGACGCACCCCTCATACACAGGCCCCCTTCACATACCTCAGCTACACCATTCGACAGTATCTGGTCGGTTTAGCGGCAAAATCAAATTGCCATGGAAACCGGTATCCCCGAAGCAACTGCGCATGTGCCAGTGTAGCGGCGAAATGAGTATCCAGTGCAGGCGTCTATCCCTTGTATGAAGTGCGCATGCGCAGGTTTCAGGCAGAATAAGCCGATCGCCGCATTGCGCGTTTAGTACAGAGCTGCCACAGTTACCCCCTTACAGGCTGCAATCCGCTGAAGAACAGGCTGCAAGATGGATCGGGGATCATAAGGGATCGGGGAGAGGACAGTGTCAATGACATGTGGAGGAGGGGCAGTGCCATAACATGGGGTGGTGGCAGTGTCAGTGACATGGGGGAGGCAGTGACATGACATGGGGGGGCAGTGTCAGTGATATGGGAGAGGCAGTGACATGACATGGGGGAGGCAGTGACATGACATGGGGGGGCAGTGTCAGTGATATGGGTGAGGCAGTGACATAACCTGGGGGGTGCAGTCAGTGACATGGGAGAGGCAGTGTCAGTGACATAACATGGGGGGGGGGGGCAGTGTAAGTGATATGGCTGTCAGTGACATAACGGGGGGCAGTGTCAGTGATATGACATGGGGGGGGCAGTGTGATGAGTGAGGCAGTGACATGACATGGGGGTGCAGTGTCAGTGAAATGGGTGAGGAAGTGTCAACTGACATGGGAGAGGCAGTGTCAGTGATATGGGGGGGGGGGGGGCAGTGTCAGTGATATGGTGGGGGCAGTGGTATGACATGGGGGGGGGGGCAGTGTCAGTGATATGGTGGGGGCAGTGATATGACATGGGGGGGCAGTGTCAGTGATATGGTGGGGGCAGTGATATGACATGGGGGGGGCAATGTCAGTGATATGACATGGGGGGGGCAGTGTGATGGGTGAGGCAGTGACATGACATGGGGGTGCAGTGTCAGTGATATGGTGGGGGCAGTGTCAGTGATATGGTGGGGGCAGTGATATGACATAGGGGTGGGCAGTGTCAGTGATATGGTGGGGGCAGTGATATGACATGGGGGGGCCAGTGTCAGTGACACTAGTGCTGAGTGCAGGAGCATGTGTGCTGTGATCTGGGCAGTTTTTATGTGTTTTGCATTTTGAATCTTCCCAGCAATGAGTTGTCAAAAAAAATGAACGGAATAAAACGCAAAATGCATAAAAAAAGCACATCAACAACCCACCGCAAAATGCACTGCAGAATCGGATCCAACGCAAACTGCATAGGTGTGAACCGAGCCTTAGCAGCTAAGGGGGGTATTCCCAGCGGCCCCTTCGGGGGGGAACATCGAACATCACATAAGATACGGTTTGTTATATTCAATAAAATATTGTTTTAACTTCATCCAAAAGACTTGCCTGATGATTTGTTGCTCGCACATCCAGCCATGTTCTGCGGACGGGAGCCACTGTAGGCAAAGCAACGTATCCGTACATCACCACCTACTTCTGCATGCATGCCGGGGAAGGGGGGGGGGGGTATGCATGTGTGAATCACTGGCCCGGGACTTGCTGACAGGCCCCCTCTTGTGTACAATCACAGAAGGTGCTGGGGGGGGGGGGGGGGAGCGATTGTACACAGAGGGAGTCTTGTCAGCAAGCCAATGATTCACGGCTGGGACCTGCTAATCGGCTGTGTCCAATCACAGCCCAGAGCTCTGTGTTGGTAAACAACACAGAGCTCTGGACCAAGAGGGGGATGAGAAACTCAGAGATCTAGCAGTAAAAGCAGCACACTCTACACACACTACACATTTAACCCCTTGATCACCCTAAATGTTAACCCCTTCCCAGCCAGTGTCATTAGTACAGTGTATAGTATTATCACTGATCACTGTATGAGTGCCGTTGGTGATGTCAGTGGCAGTTAAATTGTAAAATTGTTCTATAAAAGGCAGAGATGTTGAATATTAACCACTTGCCTACCAGGCACTTATACCCCCTTCCTTACCAGGCCAATTTTCAGCTTTCAGCGCTGCCGCACTTTGATTGACAATTGCGCGGTCATGCAACATTGTACCCATATGAAATTTTGATCATTTTTTTCTCACAAATAGAGCTTTCTTTTGGTGGTATTTAATCGCCACTGGGCGCTTTACTTTTTGCGCTATAAATTAAAAAAAGTGCAAAAAATTTGAAAAAAAAAAAAAAAGTTTGTTTCTTTTATAAAATTTTTCAAACAGGTATTTTTTCTCCTTCACTGATTTGCGTTGATGAGGCGGCACTGATGGGCACTGATAGGCAGCACTAAAGGGCACTGATAGGCAGTACTAATGAGGTGGCACAGATAGGCGGCACTGATAGACAGCACTAATTAGGGGTCACGGATAGGCGGCACTGATATGCAGCACTGATAGGCGGCACTGATAGGTGACACTGATGATGGGTACTGATAGACGGCACTGACTGGCATCACTTCTGGGCACTGACTGGCGGCACTGACTGGCACAACCCCTGGGCACTGACTGGTGGCACTGGTGGGCACAGGTGGGTGGCACTGGTGGGCACAGGTGGGTGGGCACAGGTGGGTGGCACTGCTGGGCACATGTAGGTGGCACTTCTGGGCACAGGTAGGTGGCACTGCAGAGTAGCACAGGTGGGTGCACTGCTGGGCACAGGTGGGGGCACTGCTGGGCACAGGTGGGTGCACTGCTGGGCACGGGTGGGCGGGGCTAGTGGGCGCACTGCTGGGCGGAACTTGCGGGTGTCACTGCTGGGCACCGATCATCAGGGCACTGATCATCAGTGCCCTGATGATCGGTGCCGATCCCCGCTCTGACAACTGCCGGTTCTCGGCAGTACTTTCCTCACGATCTGACAGCGTGAGGAAAGTGCAGCCGAGAACCGGCACTTGCATTTCCCTGTGATCAGCGTGTCATTGGACACCGCTGATCACGTGGTAAAAGGCCGGTGGGATCTGCCTTTCACCACATCACGTGATCAGCTGTGTCCGTAGGACACAGCGATCACGGAGATCGCCGGGTGTGCGCCCCCTGGGGCGCGCAGGAGAGCGCGTTCTGGGAGGACGTCATATGACGTCCACTCAGAACTGGCCGGCCGCGGTGAAGCCGTTATTCGGCTATGCGCGGTCGGCAAGAGGTTAATTTACCGAAGGCAGAAAGACAGGCAATACAGGGAAAGTTTCCTTTTACATGGAGGAATAAAGAAACTCTTTAGGAATTAAGTTAACCCCCGCCATTGAAGGGTATATGTCGTGCAAACTATATCCCCCCAAAAGTTTGAAGGGCAGTAAACTGGCTCTTTGTTTTGAAAGTTTGAAGACCCCTGGACTAGATGTACATGAAAAGCCTTCAGTATCCTATGAAATCCATGAAGGTACATCCTTCCTCCAAACAGGCGGCATTTCACAGTTTATACAGAAGAGAGTGAGGCTCAGTTAAACTTAAGCAGGAAACTTATTTACCCCACAATAATTCCAAACCCAGCTATATTCAAGGAGCTTGTTCACAGAAACACCCATTGGCTGAACAGGACTGTAGCGTGGTCCAGGCGGGTCACCACTCCAGAGTTCTGTATCTAGAGTTCAGGTGTACCCAATCCTTTTTATGCGTGGTTTCCTTTACCATAAGGTGTTCACATCTCATTCCATCACATATCTCGAAAATCGGAGGGGTATATCTCATTTCAGGAGATTGAGTAGAGCCATGCCACAACAGCCAAAGGCACGCCCAGAACCGCCGGTGTATAGTGCAAATGTATCCTCACATTATAGAGCCATTTATTTCAGACTACATACAGCTGTTTCAGGGTTTTCAGCCATCATCAGCGCAGTGCATGGCTTCTATAGAGTAGGGCTTGGGACCCAATGAGTGTACCCATATAGGTTATGGTAAGCAGGCCAGAGTACTTGGTGTCATTCTGGACTCCAACCTATCCTTCTAGCCCCAAGTCCAATCTTTAACAAACTCATGCAGACTCCACCTCCGCAACATCGCCAAAATCCGCACGTTCCTAACCCCAGAAACCACTAAACAGCTCATCCACTCCCTCATCATATCACGACTCGACTACTGCAACTCCCTCCTCACTGGCCTGCCTCGCCGCTGACTATCCCCGCTTCAGTCCATCCTGAATACGGCTGCCAGACTCATTCACCTTTCCAACCGCTCCGTTTCCGCCACCCCCCTCTGCCAATCCCTCCACTGGCTTCCGATTGCGCAACGGATCAAATTTAAAATCCTAACACTGACGTACAAAGCTGTCCACCATACTGCCCCGAAATACATCACTGACCTAATATCCAAGTACCGCCCAGCACGCACACTCCGCTCCTCACAAGACCTCCTTCTCTCTAGTTCCCTGGTCTCCTCCTCCCATGCCCGCCTCCAGGACTTCTCCAGGATGTCACCCATCCTCTGGAACTCCCTGCCCCAACCCATCAGATTATCACCTACTCTCCTCTCCTTTAGGTGCACCCTGAAAACCCATCTCTTCAGGGAAGCCTACCCCACCCCCTGCTAACCTGCCAACCTCCTCCACTCTTCCTACCACTCCATCCCCCACAGCTATCTTCTCCTGTACCACCATCCCCTCCCTCCTAGATTGTAAGCTCGAAAGAGCAGGGCCCTCGATCCCCTCATGTTTTGCATTGTATTGGTATTGTTCTGTCACATGTTCTGTCCCCCTTTGTAATGTACAGCGCTGAGCAAACCATTGGCACTTTATAAATACTGTATAATAATAATAATAATAAAGGATTAAAAAGCCCCCAAACATATCAGTATATAGCACGTTAAAGTCATGTTTAATATTAGGCTCTATTACCAGAAGTGAAGTTCCACCTAAAAAGTCCCACCTTAATGGTGTAGCACTACCCTCTTAAGGGCCACTTTGTTAAGGGCACTACCCTCTTAAGGGCCACACCCAGTCAGTAATACAGTCCTTAAGCTGGTTTTTAGTTGTTTTTATTAAGGCGTTATCAACTTGGATGGGGTCTAGGGGTATATGGGATGCCCAAGGAACTGACTTGAGGACAAACTTTACAGCAACAAAAAACTGTACATAATGTGGGTTAAGAAAAATGGCACTGTCTCTTTAGGGAGCGCTAAGTCTCCTTGCTGTACTTCCTCAGACCCCGGGATGAACCCTTCTCTTTGCCCAGCTGCACTGAGGGTATCCCTGGGAAAGGGATTCTGAGATCCAGCAATGAATTAGTCCTGAATAACAACTAGTTGGGTCTTGAACTTGACCACCCTCTCCCTTTATCTGGCCCAGCGGGTGTAGCGGTATTCACACTGTTCAGTTCTGTCAGCTAGGTGGGCTTGTGGCTGCCTTCAGGCCTTACGCTAGGCTGGCTTCTTTTTTACTGCACAGGTTGTCCTCCCCATGAGATGGCGGTACAGTGGAGATCCTCCTGTCTATAATCCTGCCTGTAGGCAGGCACCCCTCCCTTCTCTCAGTCCATCTTCAGCCAACACTGCACACCTCTCCCCAGGGTTGTCCTGGTCACCATGCCCAGCATCCTGCCAGGGGATTGGACAAAGTTCCTCAAACATGCAGATCTGGGACCCCTCCCCCACCCCTCTTCCAGAAAGTTCTGCCAGTTGCTGGAAGGGCTCCAAAAACCCTGATCTGCAGAACCTCCCAGCCTGCCCTGAAGTGAACTCCAGCCTCACTCCCAGGCTGACTCACCCCAGCCTGCTACTCTGCCTTTATCTAAAAAAACAAACAAAAAAAACCCCATCTAGCTAAACCTAAAAGGTGCTACATCGGTATCCTGGATTCTTCCAGATTTTGATGTCCATACAAAGGATGTGGTGGATCACAATAACGTCTTCCTTCAAGATATGGTACAAGCTTTGCTGATATTGTTAATAATCCTCTTCCACAATAAAAAATTTAAGAACCCTTGCTTTAAATTAAGGAACAGTGTGGATAGCAGCAGCAAAGTTGGCTGTGAAATAGATATTTTATTTTACGATTAGAGTGACAACTGTAATTTACAATTGCATACTCATAATATGATCGGAATATTTCCTCCTCCCCAATCCTCCCCTCATGAATTTATCATAAAGAACTATTGATCCTTCCATGCATGCCAGGTGCTTAATGTAATCCTAGACTCCGACCTATTCACCAGGCCCCACATTCAATCACTCGTTAAATCTTGCCACCTTCACCTCCGTAATTTCCGGTCCCGAAACTTGCACCAAGTGCCATGTTTAAAGAAAGGAATTGTGATCGATAATAACTAGGTGATCTTTACTTACCATCGGTCCTTGTTCTTGTGTTTCCTGGTTTTCCTGCTTGGCTACCCACTGCTGACTTTGCTTGACCCTAGATATCTCTTTCACTCTCTCCTGATCGTGACCTTGGCCTCCTGCTTGACCTTGCTCTTGTCTGATCTCCCATGTATAACCCAGTTGGTGTCCAGATCTTCCTTCTGTTATTGCCTGCTTAACTGTGCATGACCCCAGCTTGTCTACTAACCCTGTCTCTGCTACCGGCTGCCTACCTGTGTATGGGCCTGGCCTGGCTCTTGACCACGTCTCCTCTTCCAGTTGTCTAACCACATATGACCTCGGCTCATCTCCCAGACCACATCTTTCCACCTACCTACATTAGGTCCTGGCTACCCTGCCGTCCAGATCTGTCTTCTGGGTTCTACTCTGCCTACCACACCTCCATCTGTGAGTGATCAAGGGGCATTCTTCTGCTGCATCAGTCACCATCTCTACAGACCATTACCTTCTGTCCAGGTATCCAGCACCCATGCTACCCTGAGCCTTGCACTCCTGTTTCCACTTTCAGGTGTGTTTGGATCAGAGCTGCAAGGAAATCCCTCTCATCACTTCAGCCTCCACCCAGGTACCTGACATACTGGGGTTGAATTATTAAAAATTGGAGAGTGCAAAATCTGGTGCTGCTGTGCATGGCAGCCAATCAGCTTCTAACTTCAACTTGTCCAATTGAGCTTTGACAAAAAAGAAAAAAACTGGAAGCTGATTGGTTTCTATGCAGAGCTGCAGGGGCATCCCTAGGGTCGGTGTCACCCAGTGCGATAACACTTGGTGACACCCCCTCCGACGATGAACGCCGAATGGATCGGATCTGCGGATTGAGCATAATGAATCGGACTCTGATCCATTATGCTCAATCCGCAGATCCAATCCATCCTGCGGGGATCGTCGGCTTGCTTTACAACTTACCTTTTCGTGGAGTGGGTCTGGTGTCACCCCGTATAGGTTGCATGCCGACGATCCCCGCAGATCAGAGTCCCATCCATTATGCTCCCCAATCCGCAGATCCGATCCATCGTGCGGAGATTGTCGGCTTGCTTTACAACTTACCTTTTCGTGGAGCGGGTCCAGTGTCACCCCGTATAGGTTGCATGCCGACGACCCCTCATAATCCTATACCCACAGTTGATCCAGAGGAAGGCAAAAAAAAAACCAGCAACGCATGATCCAATTTGCTCCTGCAGGGAATTGCAGAGCATATAGCCTGGAAATATTTATTTTTGCCCCATTCATACAGAACCAATTTACAAGCAGTTTCAATCAGTTAACAGCTCTGTGTTTTTTAATAAAAATAACCCAAAGGGGGAGATTTACTAAAACTGGAGAGAGCAAAATCTGGTGCAGCTCTGCATAGAAGCCAATCCGCTTCTAGTTTTTATTGTCAAAACGTAATTGAACTGAATGCCTTTGCATGGGAATTGATGACAGATGCACATGTTTTTCGTTATCCAAAGGAGGGTTCACTGAATGAATACTTTATTGACTGAACTTGATTTTTTGAATGACTTTTGTTTGATTCATACTTAAAAATATTCTTTATTTTTTATTTTTTGTGTGGTTTTTGTTTTTACATATATATATATATATATATATATATATATATATATATATATATATATTTATTTATTTTTTAATTTAAATATTAATTTTTTTTACTTTTTCTTCTAATATATATATTTATATATTAAACAAGATTTATTTATATATATATATATATATATATATATTTATAGTAAATCCTTTATAATAATAATAATAATATATACTTTGTTTTTTGGTTATATAATGGGTTGTGCCATTGTTTCATGCAGCGCAGCATTTTTTCGCTTCACATTATGATTGTATAATTTGCCCCACTGAGACATGGGTTGTGTGCACTAGCGGCTACAGTATTTAATTGTCATTTTTTGTTTTTATTTCACCATAGTTAGCTCTTGAGTTATTCAATTTATTTTTTTTTTAATTGAACAAGCTGTTGTTAGAAGCGGACTGGCTACTATGCACAGCTGCACCAGATTTTGCACTCTCCAGGTTTAGTAAATTCCCAAAGAGTCTTCCGACTTCTCCATGCATCCCCTGCGCCCGTCCTTCTTCCCTTCACTCTTGAAGGACAACGCATAATAAAAAAATAAAAGATAAATAAAAAGAACAAGAAAAAAAAAAATATAAAACTGTCTGTATTAGATGCTACAAAACAGGAGAGATATTTGTCCATGGAAAACAGTAGTATATTGAGACAATAAGTATTATAAGTTCATCTTATGATCCAGAGTTGAGGTGTATCCTTTCCTTTCTGTGCGCTGTTTCCTTTACCAAAAGGTGTTTGCATGTCTCATTTCATCACATATTCCAACAATAAGAGGGACGTTCCACATTTCAGGACATTGAGCAGAGCCATGCCTAACAGCCAAAGGCACATAGAGAAACCGCCGGTGTATAGTGCAAATGTATCCTCACATTATAGAGCCATTTATTTCAGACTACATACAGCTGTTTCAGGGTTTTCAGCCATCATCAGCGCAGTGCATGGCTTCTATAGAGTAGGGCTTGAGACCCAATGAGACAATGTAACCATACAGGTTATGGTGAGCAGGATCTAAAGCAGTGGTCTTCAAACTGTGGCCCTTCACTTGCTTTTATATAGTCCTTAGGGCATAATTCCCTCCACTGTCAGGAACAATGGGGCTTAGTTCCTGACACTGACAGTGGGGCATTAGTCCTCTCACTGACACCAATGATGGGTCACTATTCCTCCCACTGACACCAATGATGGGACACTATTCCTCCCACTGACACCAATGATGGGACACTATTCCTCCCACTGACACCAATGATGGGACACTATTCCTGCCATTGATACCAATGATGGGACACTGTTCCTCCCACTGACACCAGTGATGGGACACTATTCCTCCCACTGACACCAATGATGGGACCCTTTTCTTCCCACTGACACCAATGATGGGACACTATTCCTCCCACTGACACCAATGATTGGGCTCTATTCCTCCCACTGATACCAATGATGGGGCACTATTCCTCCCACTGACTCCAGTGATGGGGCACTATTCCTCCCATTGATACCAATGATGGGGCACTATTCCTCCCACTGACTCCAGTGATGGGACACTATTCCTCCCACTGACACCAATGATGGGGCACTATTCCTCCCACTGACACCAATGATGTGGCACTATTCCTTCCACTGATACCAATGATGGGGCACTATTCCTCCCACTGACACCAATGATGGGGCACTATTCCTTCCACTGATACCAATGAAGGGGCACTATTACGCCTCCTAATACCAAAGATGGAGCACTATTCCACGCACTATTACCAATGATGGATCACTATTCCTTCCACTGACAACAATGATGGGGCACTATTCCTCCCAATGACAGTAATGATGGGGCACTATTCCTCCCAATGACAGTAATGATGGGGCACTATTCCTTCCAGTGACACCAATGATGGGTCACTATTCCTTCCACTGACACCAATGATGGGGCACTAATCCTCCCACTGATGCCAATTATGGAGCACTTTTCCTCCCATCGATAATAACGTAGGGGCACCATTACTCCCCCTAATATAGTGATAGGGCATGGTTTACTCCCACTGACACCAGGGCACTTTCTTCTCTCACTGGCTACAGCCTGGCCCCCATAAAGTTTGAAGGACAGTAATTAAGTCCTTTGTTTAGAAAGTTTGGAGACCCCTGGACTAAAGTATTAAAAAAAAACCTCCAACTATATCAGTACATAGCACAGTAAATGTATATTTAATACTAGGCTATATTAGCACATATGAACTTTACTCACTTCTGATTGGTAAGGAGAAGGTTCTTGGATGTGCCCTACAAATCTGGGGGGGACTTGGCTTTATGGTCAGGTTCTTCCCCTTTGGGGGAGCACCACCCTGGGTGGACCTTGCTCTGGCAGGTTGCCTGAAGAATGGGGTCCACCTGGCTTCAACCAGATGGACCACAAGTACCTCAGTCCCCTTAGGAGTCTTGCACTGCATGGGGATCAGGTCCAGGGTTCTTTCTCTTTGGAGGAGGAACATGTGTTACATCCTGGGCACTGTTTTGTGTGCTCACTTTTTAATTGCACCTGGTGTTAGTTTCAAGTATGCACACTGCACTGCAGAGCGAAAAAAACAAATAGTATGTATTATATTAATAGTTTGATTCTTGTAGCCTATTCTCACCATAACCTGTATAGTTTTTTTCATCCCTCTACCATATGGATAATTGAGCTGGAGGGTTTCACAAGCTTAATGTTCCATAAAGCAAACTTGAGATTAAGGTCTAGATTGGTATCACACAGTTCATACTTCATTACCGCAACTGAGCTTCACTCCAAATTACTGTTTTCACATCTGTGTTGAATCCAGAGGTCCATTAGTTTGTTCATTTACCAACCACTGTCCAGTAAGTTGGCTCTTGTCCTGCAGAGACAGGTAGTGTGTGCTGAGTAGAGGTTGGGGGATAGCTGGCTATAGGGGAAGAAGGAGCAAAAGTCAACACAGCAAGTTGGGTTACCGAAGACCAGAATGGTGATGGTGGTAGATGGACCTCCTCTGCTGCAACACACACTTAGGAAACATAGCAGAGAACGATCTTGTAGCATTTATATAGCTCTTCCACATTACTGGCCTCAAGAGAAAACCATTATCATGCAGGAGTATTAATCTGTCATGCCTGCTATGTCAATAGTTCTTCCCATATTCCCTTGTACAAAGAAGAGTAGATCTTCTGAAGGATAACACTGAAGAAAGAAGGCAGCTGTGGTCTTGGTTTTCCCCATGCTTCCAAGATATTGTCAATTTGGGGCCATGCTTTGCAGCCACATGACTATGTATCCAGAGAAGTAAGACCATCATGGCAGCCATGTCAACTTTTTTTTCCATGATCTTTGGAGACAGGAAGCTGGGTATGGTGTAGTCACATTACTGCATTGTAGGAGGATAGAGGTGCCTTCAAAGCTGCCTATTGCTTCTTGCACAAGTTCCACTTTACTGTAGACACACCTTACAGTGGCTTGAGGGTGCAAAGCAGCAGCTCCGACTTGACCCCGGGGATAGAAGCAGCCCAGTCTTGGCTGATAAGAGTGATGTCTGACGCTCAGATGGGGTACTAGGGTACAGAGTTCAGGGGGCATACTCAAAACTTTGCAATGGATCAGTCTCTTCCATGGGGAAGCGCAGCTCTTGTTGGGGATTTTGGGTTATGGGTGGGGGGAAATTGACTTCCAAACCTGTACAACAGAGTAGAAGAGATGTAACGTAAGGGGAGAATAGGTGGAATCAACTGATAAGTCAATGAAATCTTGGAGGACACCTTTGAGGATAGAGGAGACAGTGTTGTCACTGTTGACATGCTTTTCAAAGCAGGTCCATCATCCTGGCCCAGGCTTCTATGTCTAGTAAGCCATGGATCAAGAACAAGCATGCAGCAAGTGAAGTCTGAAATGGCTGAACTTCTGTCCTGCATGCTTTATATAAATCAGTGAATAGATAATGAAGGAAGAACTTGGATGACAGCCTGTCAACCAAGTCCGTATTTGCAGCTCCTATATGCCCATGCTCACAGGCTCCTATATGCCCATGCTCACAGGCTCCTGTATGCCCATGCTCACAGGCTCCTGTATGCCCATGCTCACAGGCTCCTGTATGCCCATGCTCACAGGCTCCTGTATGCCCATGCTCACAGTCTCCATTTAACCTGTTGCCACCCACTTAGCACATATGTGCTCAGCAAAAGGGTGGACATTAATGTCCACTGTGCAGGCAAAGTTTCTGTGCTGAGCGTTTGCTCACCAGCACAGAGACAGCTCCTGGCCCCCACTAATGATCATAAGTTGAATGGACCAGCTCCTGATCATGTGACCACTATGTCAGTCAATTACAGCGGTCATATGATCGCCAATCCTTCGTACCCTCCAGGCATTCAGAGCTTTTTAAAGGGCCACCAGGCTGGGCGGGAAGGGGATAAAGTGACAAAAAACAGGTGGGCAGGTTGTGGTGCAGCAACTTTCATTCCCATCTGCTTTTGCCAAAAGCTGCCCACACTGAACATGCAAACCTCCGCCACTTTCTTGTAGCGAGGGAACCAGCCTGACCCCTCCGACCTCATACATTTACTGGCCAAGAAAGCAGCCCAAAATATTTGTGGGCCAATAAGCATGTGAGGGGGAAGGAGGGAGCAGGCTATCTAAAGTGCCTATTCAGAACAGCTGACATTTGGCCATGCTGCAGGTACCAATGGGTGTCATGCATGGAAGGAAATGAGTAAAGTCCAACTGAACTTTTGGTTTCAGTCAACTACATACATTCTGGAGGCATCAAGACTAAAGTTCTCCAAAGCCTTCTAGGTGGCCAAAGCAGAGAAGGACCTTTGCTCTCTCTTTGGAAGCAGCGGTCTCTCTGCAGATACACCTCCTGCTGAGTCAGAACAGTTAGGGGTAAGGCTTTGGAAATACAGGCTGTCAAGTCCAATGTCTGTCTGACTGCTCAGCTATATCCTTGGACCTTAGCCGGGCTTTAATCCTTGGCTCAAGGATGTAGAAGCTGTTCTAATTGCTTACCTGCACTCTCAGGCAGAGGTTTCTGGAGAGAAAGATAAAAAGGAAAAGATTTTAGAAAATTGCTTAACTTGAGTTTATAAAAATTTTATTTATAGAGAATATATCTTTCAATAAGATCACAGTTGCATTTATTGTTTTTTCGTCCGAATGCCCGAGACTGGGTGCCACCATCTTTAATGTGATGTCAGCAGCCCCAGAAGACTCAGAGGTGTCATTCAAGTGACACACTATAGGATTCCCCTTTAGTCCTCCCCCGGCAGCTACATAAAAGATTATATAGGGAGGTGAGGGGAGGTACCAAGGAGCTGGGCCAGCACAGACAGTATTGTTAACAGGCATATCAATTAATCAAGATGCGACGGTTGCCAGATCCGCAAGCGCTTAGCTTGCAGCACAGTAAGACCCTTTAGCGTCCAATATGGCTAACGGGTTTCAAGGGGCAGCCCCTCTTTCTCAGAGCCCTGAAGAAGTACATTACTGTGAGTAATGACATATATATTGTGTAAGATATTAATACATTGGGAGTATATTACTTTCATTTATTTACTAAAGCGTTTACGAAGGTAATGCGCCAGGCTGTTGTTTTATATCTGTTGTTTTATAGTAACCGGACACTCCCAGAAGAGGAGAGGGCAATGAAGAAGGGAGGGGACTGTACTCGGGGAATTGACTCCTCCTGGAGCATATACTATCTATCTATATATATAAAATTGCAACTTCTGTGTTGCTTGTTCTACCTTGGTATCAGCCTCCCTCAATCTTTGTGCAGCAGAGCTCAGACTAAGAGAGGGAGAAGCAGCACAAGGAGCCATTCAGTTGTGCCTCAGTGCTCATGTGCTAACAAGTAATAACACGCTAATAGAAGGAGACAGCAGAGTGACAGAAAGATGAGCCCATCAGTCTGCTGCTTCGCCTTCGTTGTCCATTTAAAAAGCTGGAAGCATGGACAAGACCCACATGGAAGAAAAATATATTTGAAATATATTATAAAAATATTCTTCCCAAATATATTGTCGTGTATTTGAAATACTACAATTTTGACCATATTCAATATATTTCAAAATGTATTTCAATAAATAAGTATATATATATATATATATATATATATATATATATATATACACACACTGCAGGTTGAAATGCGTTTTTATTATAAAATATATGAAAAATATTTTTAACCTCCGGTCACACACAAATGTGCGGCCTCCCGGCGTCTGGGCCTAGACGCCGAGCGGCCGCACATTTGCGTTCTATTAAAAAAGGACATATGTGCCGAGAGCGCGCGCCCTGCGCGCTCTCAGCACACATGTCCGGTACCCACGGAAAGGTCCTGATCTCCTCTTTCCTGATCATGTGACGGCGCATGACCCTAAACCCCATCTCCCGGCTTCTGGAACCTTTAAAGGGCCGGGAGGCGCCAACGTGAAGGGGTTAAAAATACATTTCAAATATACTGTATGTCTTTAAAAATACAAATCTACATTTTTGGAATGCATTTACAAATATAAGTAAAAATATATGTTAAAATGACTTTTTTTATATGTTAAAAAAAATCTGAAGAATATATTTTAAAAATATATATTTTTAGAAATATATTTTTTTAAATATATTCTTCAGCTTTTTTTAACATAAAAAACTCATTTAAAAATACAAATCTACATTTTTGTAATGCATTTACAAGTATATGTAAAAATTTATGTTAAAATGACCTTTTTTATATGTTAAAAAAATCTGAAGAATATATCTAAAAAATATATTTTTTTAAATATATCCTTCAGCTTTTTTTTAACATATAAAAAAGTCATAGTTACATATATTTGTAAATGCATTCCAAAAATTTGATTTGTATTTTTAAAGACATACAGTATATTTGAAATGTATTTTTAAAAATATTGTTCATATATTTTGTAATAAAAGCGCATGTCAACATGCAGAGTATATATATATATATACAGTTGCAAGAAAAAGTATGTGAACCCCTTGGGATTACGTGGAGTTTTGCATGAATTGGGCATAAAATGTGCTCTGAACTTCATCTAAGTCACAACAATAGAAGAACACAGTCTGCTGAACATAATACTACACAAACATTAGATGTTGCCATAGTTTAATTGCACATAACATGTAAACATTCACAGTGCAGGGAGGAAAAAGTATGTGAACCTTTGGACTTAATAACTGGTTGACCCTCCTTTGGCATCAATAACCTCAACCAAACGTTTCCTGTAGTTGCAGATCAGACCTGCACAACGATCTGGAGTCATTTTGGACCACTCCTTGAATGACTTGTATGCTTTGGGTCATTGTCCTGTTGCATCACCCATCCTCTGCGGAGCTTCAGTTGGCGGACAGATGGTCGTACGTTTTCCTGCAAAATGTCTTGATAAACTCTGGAATTCATTTTCCCATCAATGACAACAATCCGTCCAGGCCCTGAGGCAGCAAAGCAGCCCCAAACCATGATGCTCCCTCCGCCATGTTTCACAGTGGGGATGAGGTTTTGATGTTGGTGTGCTGTGCCTTTTTTTCTCCACACATAGTGTTGTGTGTTCTTCCCAAACAACTCAATCTTGGTTTCATCTGTCCACAGTATATTTTGCCAGTAGTGCTGTGGAACATCCAGGTGCTCTTTTGCAAACTTCAAACGTGCTGCAATATTCTTTTTGGACAGCAATGGCTTCCTCCGTGGTGTCCTCCCATGTACTCCATTCTTGTTTAATGTTTTCCTTATTGTAGATGTGTCAACAAAAATGTTAGCATGTGCCAGAGATTTCTGTAGGTCTTTAGCTGACACTCTGGGATTCTTCTTTACCTCATGCAGCATTCTGCGCTGTGCTCTTGCAGTCATTTTTACAGGACGACCACGTCTAGGGAGAGTAGCAACAGTGCTAAACTTTCTCCATTTGTAGACAGTCTGTCTTACCGTGAACACATGAACATCAAGGCTTTTGCAGATACTTTTGTAACCCTTTCCAGCTTCATGCAAGTCAACAATTCTTGATCGTAGGTCTTCTGAGAGCTCTTTTCTGCAAGGCACGGTTCACATCAGACAGTGCTTCTTGAAACCAGTAAACCCAAAACAGGTGTGTGTTTTTTAAGGGTAGGACAGCTGTCAGCAACACATCCAATATCATCACACTAATTGGAGTCAAGGTTGGCTCACTCCTGGCTCCAATTAGCTCTGGGAGAAGTCATTAAGCTAGGGCCTCACATACTTTTTCCTCCCTGCACTGTGAATGTTTACATGTTATGTGCAATTAAACCATGGCAACATCTAATGTTTGTGTAGTATTATGTTCAGCAGACTGTGTTCTTCTATTGTTGTGACTTAGATGACGTTCAGAGCACATTTTATGCCCAATTCATGCAAAACTCCACGTAATCCCAAGGGGTTCACATACTTTTTCTTGCAACTGTATATGTATATATATATATTATATATATATATATATTTTTTTTTTTTTTTTTAACCTATTGAAATATATTTTGAAATATATTGAATATGGCCAAGATTGTAGTATTTGGCAATATATTTGGGAAGAATATATTTCAAATATATTTCAAATATATTTTTCTTCCATATGGGGACCTACTTGCCTTTTTCGTCTGCAATAGCGCAAAGTCATGTCTTCAAGTTGAATGTGCCAGGACTTTATCTCAGGACTGAATGTACAGAAATACAAATCTTTAGGCAGTTGAAATATCTGTAAACCCAGCATGTACTTTATCTCTGTACAGTATAAGTATACCGGCATGCCTGAAGTTCAGTATTAAGCAACGTACTAGGTGGAGGTGACAGGTGCACTTAGGTATGTTGAAGACAAATCCCAAGCACAAGGGCCCTCAGATTCTATATGCCGATATTTATTGTTACTGCACAGGAAAAATCTTACCTTGACTTTAGTCATGCAACCTGGAAAACAAAGAAAATAAGATTGTTAAAAAATGGATATTTACAGTAATACCCATGGAAACAATGTATACACCTAATAATAAAGGCTAAGACAACATAAGACAACGATGCCTGGGTCATCTCTGATGCCCGGCTTTGGATGGATCTTCTTGGTTGGAACTTGATCCTTGTATTGCTTCTTTCCTGGCTCTTTCAGATTTGAAAAGGACTTCAATTGTTTGGATCTGCCATTGTTCCTCCAGAGGTTCCTAGCGGCTCCTGTGGTCGACCTCTTAATGGATGATGCTACATCATCTGCAGATATTGCCCGAATAGTCCTTTCTACTCCTTCCATGACCTCCGGTTCTCTAGTTCCTTGGTCACCTCTTCTCATGCTCACCTCCAGGACTTCTCCAGAACCCTCCCATCCCCTGGAACTCCCTACCCAAGTATGTCTGGTCAGCTCCTACCCTTTCTACCTTTTTTTCAGGGAAGTCTACCCCACCTCCACCTAAAAACTGTACTTGAGTCACCTCCACCAGATCATCCCCCGCAGATATTACCTTTTGTACCATCTCCCCCATCCCTTTAGACTGTAAGGTTTATGAGCAGGGCCCTCCTATTCCTTCTGTATTGAACTGTATTGTTGCTGTATTGTCTCCCTTTATATTGTAAAGCGCTGAGCAAAGTGTTGCCGCCATAAATCCTGTATAATAACAAAAATTATAATAATGATGCCCTTATGGATCCAAGACCATCGCCACGTGGCAACGCCAACAACATGATACTAGTTATCTTTTCAGCTGTCTACAGGGCCTCATTTACACCACAGTGGATTACTTTTTAGAGGGTTGTAGAACAGTGGCTTTGGGGGAGGGGTCACAACCACAGTTCAACTTCCTATTTTTAGCACCCCCTTGCCACCCATGTAAACAGGGCCTTAGGGTGTCATTTTGAACACCAATGTAAGGGGCGTTTTTGCCATTGACCCCTAATGAATTGGTTTTATATGGAGTTCCCTGAGACCCGAAAATTATATTAGGGGTTCCTCTGGGATAAAAGATTGAGAAAGGCTGATTTAGGTGAATGAAACATTCACATGCCTATGTATTTGTGCGTCTAGGTGCTGCTATATTAGGCGCCTTGGATCACAAAGACAATCAAAGTAACACATAATAATTAATAAAATCACAATTTATGCAGAGAGCCATGGTTAGCAGCCTAATATGCTCTCCTGACCTCCTGATATGGATTACAAACAGGTCTTTCTCTATTCATCTCCATTACATGGGGGGAGGGGGTGTAGTTTATACAAGGGCATTGCATTTATGGCTAGGTCAACAGGTATTTTTCTATACGTGCTGAAACTGTTCTTAGCCTGAAAAAGGAAAACTAAGGCAGCTACCACATCTAAGGACTGGTAAGCTGAAATATACACTATATTGCCAAAAGTATTGGCCCCGCCCTCCCAATCATGTGATTCAGGTTTTCCAATCACCTCTATGGCCACAGGTATATAAAATCAAGCCCCTAGGCATGCAGACTGCTTCTACAAACATTGGTGAAAGAATGGGTCACTCTCAGGAGCTCAGTGACTCCAAGCGTGGTCCCGTGATAGGTGGTCACCTGGGCAATAAGTCCATCCGTGACATTTCCTGGCTACTAAATATTCCACGCTCAACTGTTAGTGGGATTATAACAAAGTGGAAGCAACTGGGAACAACAGCAACTCAGCCACCAAGTGGTAGGCCACGTCACATGACAGGGCGGGGTCAGCGCATGCTGAAGTGCACAGTGCGCAGAAGTCACCAACTGTCTGCAGAGTCAATAGCTAAATACCTCCAAACTTGGTGTGGCCTTCAGATGAGCCCAACAACAGTGTGTAGAGAGCTTCATGGAATGGGTTTCCATGGCCGAGCATCTGCATGCAAGCCTTACATCACCAAGTGCAATGCAAAGCGTCGGCTGCCGTGGTGTAAAGCATGCCTCCACTGGACTCTAGAGCAGCGGAGACGTGTTCTCTGGAGTGACCAATCACGTTTCTCTGTCAATCCGGTGGCCCTGTCTGGTTTTGGTGGTTGCCAGGAGAACGGTACTTGCCTGACTGCGTTGTGCCAAGTGTAGTTTGGTGGAGGGGGGATTATGGTGTGGGGTTGTTTTTCAGGGGTTGGGCTTGGCCCCCTAGTTCCAGTGAAGGAAACTCTTAAGGAGTCATCATACCAAGACATTTTGGACAGTTTCATGCTCCCAACTTTGTGGGAAGAGTTTGGGGATAGCCCCTTCCTGTTCCAACATGACTGCGCACCAGTGCACAAAGAATGGTCCATAAAGACCTGGAGGAGCCAGTTTGGGGTAGAGGAACTTGACTGGCCTGCACAGAGTCCTGAACTCAACCCCATAGAACACCTTTGGGATGAATTAGAGCGGAGACTGCGAGCCAGGCCTCCTCCCCCGACATCAGTGCCTGACCTCACAAATGTGCTTCTGGAAGAATGGTCCAACCTTCCCATAGACACCCTCCTAAACCTTGTGGACGGCCTTCCCAGAAGAGTTGAAGCTGTTATAGCTGCAAAGGGCGGGGCCAACTCAATATTGAACCCTACGGACTAAGACTGGGGGGCCATTAAAATTCATGTGCGTGGAAAGGCAGGCAGCCAGCCCAATACTTTTGGCAATATAGTGTATTTCATTTTTGTTCTTGGGTTTGAAAACCCTTTCATTTTAAAATTTTACTTACCTAAATAAATGAAATGAATGGCCCAGGACAATGGGATCCTCATCTCTACACCAAAACACAGATCTATGACATCCATAAACACATAACTATATCTATAATAGACCTTTCTAGTGAGTCGTGGGTCTACTCACCAAGCTTCTCCAAGATGTTGGACTTGTTGCGATATAGGAATATCATTGACAAAGTAACGAGCACTGTGAACACTGCGACAACGACGATGACGGGGATGACCCATGGAGGATAATCTATGGAGAGAGGCCAAAAGAGAGACCGGTTATCCATTACATAGAGGCTGCCATGATATCAAAGAGCACCTGTCACACAGGGAATCTACATTGTAAATACAAACTATAAAAGGATGGATATAGACCATCAGGTACTGTAACAGAAATTCATATTTAGATAAAAAAAGTAGAGCTGGCATCTAGGCAACCAGCCAAATACAAAAATGAATGACATACTGTATAAGAGAGCTGTTTTGCCTGCCAAAGAGATGAGATTTACACAGCTCTGTCCCACAGTACAGCTCTGCCTAGGAGGGCAGGAGACCTGATGTTTCTCTGCTTCAGATCACTAAAATGTACATGTCTTGTCCCTCCCCCACCCTTTGATTGGACAGTGAAAAAAGTAGAAGGATACTGATGACCTCATCTCTCTGTCCAGGGGCGTTTACCACAAGGCAAACAAGGCATTTGCCTAGGGCGGCATTTTTCAGAGGGGCAGCACTGCCCCCTGGAAGAAGGGACTGAAGAAGGGACACACGCGACATGGGGATCAGGTGGGATCTGAGAGAGGCTGAGGGTTGGTTGATGGTGTATTCAGAGCCCGACTCTCATTCCGGAGGATGTTCTGAGCTGTGAAGGCGAGTGTCTCTCTCGCTGGGTGGGGAAGGTGGTATATGGGGGGCAGAGGTAGTGGAAGGCTGTCTTGGGGGGGGGGGGTGTTGTTGGTCAATGTCTCTGGCTCTCTCCCCCATGGGGGGGTGGGGTGGCATTGGTCGGTGTCATGCTCTCTCCACAGGAAGGGGGGGGGGGCAATTTTTGTGTGGCCTAGGGTAGCACAAAACCTACATACACCACTGGCTCTCTTCTACCATCAGCATACTCCTTCCACTGGAACACAACTGTCTACCTGTGCTGCTTCTCCTTCTAGTAGCCTAAGCTCTGCTGAACTGTGGACTGCAAGAGGCTGGTCAGGTTTAGATACTTGCACCACTTTCATAAAGGAAAAAAAAAAGTAATTTCCTGCTTGAGTGATTGGCTCACTGATTCTCCCAGAAGTCTGCACTTAGATACAAGTCAGGTTTTAGGCATCCTCTGCAACATAAATTTTATTTTTGGCGATTACGTGATTAGGAATAATCACTTCTAAAGGGATGCAGACCTTGGCGCTTTCTTCAATAGAGCACTGCAGGTGTATCAGCTGAATAATAATGAAAAAGTCACTCCCGTTCAGATTCAGTCTGCACATTGGCATATTGCAATGTATGTTGATCACCCAATGGGGGTTGTTGTTTATTTCTGCAAAAGTTACTCTTTAACTGCTTCCGCGCCGCCCTATAACAGAAATACTGCTACAGAGCGGCACGGGTGTGCAAAATCACGTATATATAAATGATTTTGCAGTGCTGGGTAGGAGGCATGTGCGCGCCACATGTGCACCATACTGGTGCTGCCATTCGCGGCCTTTGCTGTCAATCACTGGGTCCCGGGCAGTGATTCCCTGACGGCACCTGGCGATTTCCGAGAATTATCAAAGGGGGAGAGAACTCTGTATAAACAACACAGATCTCTCCCTTGTCAACTCCTGCACACTGCTTTGTATGGCTTTGCATAGCAGAGTCATACAAAGCAGTGTGCTTACAGTGAAGAACACACACACACAGCACACAGTTAACCCTTTGATTGCCCTGCATGTTAATCCCTTCCTGCCCAGTGTCATTAGTACAGTGTCAGTGCTTTTTATTAGCACTGATCACTCTATTGGTGTCACTGGGGATGTCAGTGACACCAAGTCAGTTCTCCCCCAGTGTCAGAATGCCCGCTGCAGTCCCGCAGTCCCACTATAAGTCACTGATCGCCGCCATTACTAGTAAAAAAAAAAAAATCCCAGTATCTATACCGCCATTTGTAGATGCTATAACTTTCACATAAACAAATTAATTTACACGTATTGTTTTTTTTTGTAGCAAAGACACGGAGCAGAATACATTCTGGCCTAAATTTATGATGAAATTTTATTTTTTTTATTTTTTTTTATTGGATATGTTTTATAGCAAAAAGTAAAAAATATTGTTTTTTTTTAAATTTTTTTGTTTATAGCGCAAAAAAAAACCGCACAAGCAATCAAAAACCACTGAAAGAAAGCTCCATTTGTGGGGAAAAATTGACCTAAATTTCATTTATGTAAAGTGTTGCATGACTGCGAAATTGTCAGTTAAAGTAACGCAGCACCAAAAATGGCCTGGTCAGGAAGGGGGGTAAATCCTCTGGAGGGCAAGTGGTTAAAGTGTTACTAAACTCAGGGCCCTGCATTTAATTTTCTTTTTTACTGGACATGCTTAATAGGAAGAAGTCAAAAATATTGTTTTTATCTCAAAATTGTCGATCTTTTTTTTTATAGCGCAAAAAATAAAAACCGCACAGGTGATCAAATACCACCGAAAGAAAGCTCAATTGTCAGTTAAAGTAACACAGCCCTGTATCGCAAAAAAATGGCCTGGTCAGGAACGGGGGGGGGGGGGGGGGGGGGATCCTCAGGAGGGCAAGGGGTTAAATAAATTGCTTACTCTTTTTATTAAAAGCCAACCTGTAATATCCCAGTTAACCTGCAGGGGGTGACATTGCACAACTTAATGGAACCGATGGGCTTTCCCTTTACCAATGGGAAATTCCAGGGTATTCTGACCTTTCAAAGCCATGTGAGAGATTTACTAAAACTGGAGCACTCCGAATCTGGCACAGCTGTGCATGGGAGCCAATTAGCTTCCAACTTCAGATTGTTCAGTTAAGCCTTGACAATAAAACTTGGAAGCTGATTGGTTTCTCTGCAGAGCTGCACCAGAATTTGCACCATGCAGTTTTAGTAAATAACCCCCATAGTCAACATATACAGTAGATTTTTTACAGGCCTCTACCATATCCCAGAAGGCCTCTGGAAAGTGGTAACCAGGGGTGGACTGACCATTTGGAAACTAGTCAATGCCCGAGGGCTCGGGGTCAGTAGGGGGCCCCATGAGATGCCCTTGGTACCTTTTTCATAGGCTTTTTTGAGTTTGGGCAAGGACACAGGGGCCCCATGATCCCCTATTGCCCGGGGGCCCCATGAGTTGTCAGTTTGCCCCTGGTGGTAACCACCCTTTATATAACTGTAGTATATAATTAAAAGATAAGGGCTGCCCTGCCATGTTAACACCTATAACTATATGGACATATGTCCATCCAAAACAGGATCAACCACAGGACACACATCATTTGGGAGTTTCCAATACACGTTGCTTGAGTCACCGATTAACATTCGCCAACCACTAACTTTAATGTAAACACTGTATGTGGCTGGGTTGTTTACCGAAGGTTTTCTGAAGAGGGGAATGTTGTAGTCTGGGCTTTTTTTTTTCCAGAGAATAGGTGCAGGAACTCCCCACTTATGAGTCACCTCTTGTCTGCACACCCCACCCACCTTCGAGCACAGTCCCTTGGTTCCACTCCCTACCCACCTCTGAGCAACATCCCTTGGTTCCACCCCCTACACACCTCTGAACACCGTCCCTTGGTTTCACCCCCTACCCACCTCTGGGCAACGTCCCTTAGTTCCACCCCCTACCCACCTCTGAGCACCATCCCTTGGTTCCACCCACTAGCCACCTCTGAGCACCGTCCCTTAGTTCCACCCCCTACCCACCTCTGAGCAACGTCCCTTGGCTCCACCCCCTACTTACCTCTGAGCAATGTCCCTTGGTTCCACCCCCTACCCACCTCTGAGCACCATTCCTTGATTCCACCCCCTACCTACTTCTGAGCACCATCCCTTGGTTCCACCACCTACATACCTCTGAGCACCGTCCCTTAGTTCCACCCTCGACCCACCTCTAGGCAACATCCCCTGGTTCCACCCCCTACCCACCTCTGAGCACCAACCCTTGGTTCCACCCACTATCCACCTCTGAGCACAGTCCTTTGATTCCATCCCCTACCCACCTCTGGGCAACGTCCCTTGTTTACACTCCCTACCCACCTCTGAGCAACATCCTTTGGTTCCACCCCCTACGCACCTCTGAGCACCGTCCCTAAGTTCCACCCCCTACCCACCTCTGAGCAACGGCCCTTGGCTCCACCCCCTACCCACCTCTGAGCAATGTCCCTTGGTTCCACCCCCTACCCACCTCTGAGCACCATTCCTTGATTCCACCCCCTACCTACTTCTGAGCACCATCCCTTGGTTCCACCACCTACATACCTCTGAGCACCGTCCCTTAGTTCCACCCTCTACCCACCTCTAGGCAACATCCCCAGGTTCCACCCCCTACCCACCTCTGAGCACCAACCCTTGGTTCCACCCACTATCCACCTCTGAGCACAGTCCTTTGATTCCATCCCCTACCCACCTCTGGGCAACGTCCCTTGTTTACACCCCCTACCCACTTCTGAGCACCATCCCTTGGTTCCAGCCTCTACATACCTCTGAGCACCGTCCCTTGGTTCCACCCCCTATCCATTTCTGACCACCATCCCTTGATTCCACCTCCTATGTCCCTCTGAGCACCGTCCCTTGGTTCCACCCCCTACCAACCTCTGGGCAACATCCCCTGGTTCCACCCCCTACCCACCTCTGAGCACCATCCCTTGGTTTCACCCACTAGCCACCTCTGAGCACCGTCCCTTGGTTCCACCCCCTATCCACCTCTGAGCACAGTCCTTTGATTCCATCCCCTACCCACCTCTGGGCAACATCCCTTGGTTCCACCCCCTACCCACTTCTGAGCACCACCCTTGGTTTCACCCTCTACTTACCTCTGAGCACTGTCCCTTGGTTCCACCCCCTAGCCATTTCTAAGCACCGTCCCTTGGTTCCACCCCCTACCGACCTCTGGGCACCATCCCTTAGTTCCACCCCCTACCGAACTCTGAGCACCATCCCTGGGTTCCACCCACTACCTACCTCTGAGCACCATCCCTTGTTTCCATCCCCTACCCATCTCCCAGTACCACCCCTTTTATTGAATACAGAACAAAGTATCATTTTGTTGTGCTAAGTAATTTGTATGGAATTTGTTAATGATCTCAAGCAAAGCAGCAATAATAGATCCATCAACAACAATAATCCCCCCCCCACAACAGTAGATCCCAAAGTAACAAAATGCCCCCCAGCAACAATAGACCTACAAGAGGAACAACAGATCTCCCAGCAGCCAGCATCAATAGACCTCTCCCTCAGCAATAGATCCTTCCCAGCAACAGTTAACCCCTCAGCAACAATAGATTCACCCCCGTCAACAATAGATCCACCCCCGGCAACAATAAACCCCTACGCAAAAATAGATTCCCTCCAATGTCAATAGACCCTCCTAGCACACCATAGCACCCCTTGCCATTTCATACATTCAGTGTTGGAGGTGCTGGAACTGTGTTCCCCTATGTTCCTGCTGAAAACAAAAGCCCTGTTTGTAGTACAACATCTCTGCATATGCCATGATAAATGTTTCTAGGTAGATTATTTTACTGGACTTTGAGAATTTCTAATCAAGCTAGTGATTCAGGGATATATTTATAAACAATTTGCACAACCTACAAGTATAATCGCCGTAATATGTTTATTTACTAAGATCATCAACTCCATCTAGAGGCCATAATGTAGTATTCTGCTGATTGAGGTATTTCAGAAAGTACCGCATTATAGCCATTAGGTGGAGCTGATGATCTTGGGAAAGACACATTACAGTGATTACATACATTGCAGGCATTGCGGAGATTATTTGTGATGGCAAATGCTTCAGACATTTGTACAGCAAAATTTTTTATAAACAGACCCCTAAGTGATGAATATTATTTCCTAACAAGAAGGTGTAGTTGTGACATGTTAGGTCTCCCACGAAGAAGATACAGTCAAATTATTTTTTTAAAGCCCCTTAAGGCA
Organism: Staurois parvus; assembly: GCF_062004578.1. Taxonomy (NCBI): domain Eukaryota; kingdom Metazoa; phylum Chordata; class Amphibia; order Anura; family Ranidae; genus Staurois; species Staurois parvus. The sequence goes on along the minus strand of NW_028319117.1, from coordinate 543,624 downwards.
GGTTAAACTTGCCCAAGTCCACCTTCATGTGATGTGATCCACCTTGACTTTTAGTCAGTAATCCTGCGCTGCCATCAATGTTGACCGCTGACCAGTCCCCACATTGTGGTAACATCCATCCACTGCCATCTTCTGGAGCCAGAGAGAACCCCACCTCTGGACAGCCAATATGAAGTGGCCATGTCACCTAGGCAGCAAAGTGGGCCTCCGTGATTTGCATTGTTCACATTGTCTTTAGCCCTGATGAAGGGATGCCTGGCCTCAAAATGTGTTGGTGGGTTTTCTTGTGGAATAAATACTTTTGGACTATAGGCCAATTAGTGTATTGCTCTCTTTCTTCCCTCTCCTGGAAGGCTCTGAGATACCACAGAAGGCTTGAGAACCACACAGCTGGACCTCTTCCTCCTTCCCTCCCTCTCTCATATTTCAATACTAATAGTCTACTTCCATATATCTCGCCTAGTTGAGTATGACATTAGCACCACTTCTCTCGGATTCTGTGCTTGCCTAAGCATAGGCTTTCTCTGTGCATGTGCAAAGACAGCTGTCTATGAAACTTTCACAACTGCTGTGTTTGGGCATGCATGGAAAATTCCCATGCATGCACAAATGTGCCTAGGAACTCTACCAAAAATTTAAAAATGATGGTGCCTATCAGGGGGTAGTGCAATTGAAATGGGACTGAAGGTCCTCTTTAAACTCTTTTCAGTTCAAGACTTTACTTCCATTTAATAAAAGCTATAGGAGGTTTCCCGCATAATTGCCAACATCCCTTGTGTGAAATTCGATCAAGAAAAAACTCCACCTAAGTGTTGGATTTTTTAGGTAATATATGAACAAGGTTTAAAAGGCCGTACCCGACGCATTTCAGAGGCACAGCTCCTTCTTCAGGGGTAACTCTGCATACAAAACAATGTTTATTGGGAACAGTGTGGCCATATATCACCCCTCCGGTAAAAGAAGAGGGAGGGTGTGAGTGCCTCCCATTTAGTACCAAAACCTTGGGTCCAGTGCCTCCCATTTAGTACAGCAACCTTAGGTCCAGTGCCTCCTATTTAGTACTGGAATGTTGGGTCCAATACCTCTAATTTAGTACCATAAACTTCAGTCCAGTGTGTCCTATTTAGTACCGCAACCTTGGGTCCAGTGCCTCCCATTTAGTACCACAACCTTCAGTCCAGTGTCTCCTATTTAGTACTGCAACCTGGGGTCCAGTGCCTCCCATTTAGTACCACAACCTTGAGTCCAGTGCCTTCTATTTAGTAGCACAACCTTGAGCCCAGTGCCTCCCATTCAGTACCACAACCTTGGGTCCAGTGCCTCCTATTTAGTAGCATAACCTTAGGTCAAGTGCCACCCATTCAGTACCACAACCTTGGGTTCAGTGCCTCCCATTTAGTACCACAACCCAGGGTCCAGTGCCTCCCATTATAGCACAACTTTGGGTCCAGTGTTTCCCATTTAGTGCCAAAACCTTGGGCGCAGTGTTTCTCATTTAGGACCACAACCTTGGATCCAGTGTCTCCAATTTATAGCACAACTTTGGGTCCAGTGTTTCCCATTTAGTGCTACAACCTCTGGTCCAGTGACTCCTATTCAGTACCTTTTCAGCAAAAAACTGACAAGGCTGTTACTCTACTCTATCCAAAACTGAAAAAATACTATTCACTATACATGACCTTTAATACCCGACAAATATTTATGGACAAAAAAAAAAAAGAAGTATGAAGAGTGAAGAAAACAGACTTTAGAATAAAAATCTCACCAGATGAAGGTTGAGTAACCCTTGGCTCGGTCGGCAGTGGGACAGTAGTTGGAAGAAGATCAGGCTTACAGATCAGGCAAATGCCCGTCCCGGTTAACTGGGTACAGCTATACCCATCTGGGCAACCACATTGCTCCTTCTTGGTACGCGTACATTTTTCTTTTTCGATTAAGGGTTGATCTGCAGTAAAAAACGAGAAAAGAGAATAATGTGAGCCAAAACTCTGCTTCTCTATGCAATGAAGGCAGATCATGGCTGATGAGAGGGTCCAGCAGGCTGCTGTACATAGCTTCCTGAAAAGATCACAGCACCCTGCCTTAGTACTCCTCTCAAGTGCGCTCAGGCCTCCCACTACATTTGGTTAAGCAGGACTCCCAGCTGTACTTCCTCTCTCTTACAGTCCACAAATGCTAGGATGTCCTTTATAATTCATTTATCTTTAGAAAATAACAACATCAGGTGGAAATGCTTGTAGCCACTATTAAGGACTTACCACATGATTTGCAGTTCATGCACCTTGCAGCATAGTTCCAGTTGGATGTGTACCTTCCATCTTCACATGGCTGGCACTCGGTGTCGGAGGTCTCGGTGCATTCATTCTTCAAATATGTACCTGATTGGAGAGATTAGAGAATTGTTTAAAACCCAACTGAAGTCTCAAACCTTTGTAACCGTTATAATTTGCTACATTATTTGCTTGGAAATTTTTTAAAATACCCTTTTCTTTTTTGGGAAATGCACTTCCTGCTCTCTCACTCCAGTGATTTATGCTGGCAGAGCTGAGTAACAGCCACACCCCTCATCACAAATGTTCTGACACACAGACTCCTACTGCTGGGGAAGAAAGGGGGCGTGTCTAACCAGAGAGAACCTGTGTCTAATTATTTGCTTGGAAATGCCTAAAAATACCCTTTTCTTTTTGGAAAAATGCATTTCCTGTCCTCCCACTACAGTGATTTATGCTGGAGGAGCTGAGTAATAGCCACACCCCTCATCACAAATGTTCTCAAACAGACTTTTATTGCTGAGGAAGAGAGAGAGTCCCTGACCAGAGAGGGGTGGTTTAATTATATGCTTGTAAATGCCTAAAAATACCCTTTTCTCTTTTTGTAAATGCACTTCCTGTCCTCCCACTCCAGTGCTCCATGCTGGTGGAGCTGAGTAACAGCCACACTCATCATCACAAGTGTCCTGACACAGACTCCTAATGCTGAGGAAGAGAGAGGGACTGTCTGATCAGAGGTGTGCGACCAGGGGCGGACTGACCATTTGGAAACTCGGGCACTGCCCGAGGGCCCAGGGTCAGTAGGGGGCCCCATGAGATGCCCCTGGTACCTTTTTCATAGGCTTTTTTGAGTTTGGGCAAGAACACAGGGGCCCCATGATCCCCTATTGCCCGCTGGCCCCATGAGTTGTCAGTCCGCCCCTGGGTGCGACTATTTATTTACTTGCACATGCTTAACCCCTTGTCGCTGAGTGCACGCAAATATGTGGCCTCTCGGCGTCTGCGCCTTGAAACCGAGCGGCCGCATATTTGCATGCAATTAAAAAATTCATACGTGCCGAGAGCGCTCCCAGCGTATACTGTTATGTCCACTACTCCCGGAAAGGTCCTGATCTCCCCTTTCAATCGGGACCTTTTCTGATCATGTGACTGTTATGATTGTCAATCATGACGGTCACATGACCCTAAAACCCCGCCCCACCTCCCGAATTCTGAAACTCTTAAATGGCCGGGAGGCGCCGGCGCCAAGAGGTTAAGAACACGCTTCCTGCTCTCTCACCCCAGTGATTCATGCTGGCGGAGCTAAGTAACAGCCACACCCCTAATCACATGTTCACGCACAGACTCTTCTTCCTGAAGGAAATATACAATTAGCATATGGTGCAAACCTAGAGTAAGGAACTATGTGGGATACAACCAATTAATAATAAAATGTGGCAAGTCCATATAAAGTCCATAAAATAACTAAAAGTCCATAAGAAACATCTAAAGGCAGCTCCACCAGGTAAGGATTTCTTGAAACATCATGATTCAAAAACATACACCTGGTATACTCTTCACCGCCTATATATATTGCCAAAAGTATTGGGCCAGCCCTCCAAATTATTGGCTTCAGGTGTTCCAATCCCCTCCATGGACACAGGTGTATACAATCAAGCCCCTAGGCATGCAGACGGCTTCTACAAACATTGGTGAAAGAATGGGTCGCTCTCAGGAGCTCAGTGACTCCAAGCGTGGTCCCGTGATAGGTGGCCACCTGTGCAATAAGTCCATCCGTGACATTTCCTAGCTACTAAATATTCCATGCAGAACTGTTAGTGGGATTATAACAAAGTGGAAGCAACTGGGAACAACAGCCACTCAGCCACCAAGTGGTAGGCCACGTTACATGACAGAGGGTCAGTGCATGAAGCGCACAGTGCGCAGAAGTCACCAACTGTCTGCAGAGTCAATAGCTAAAGACCTCCAAACTTGGTGTGGCCTTCAGATGAGCCCAACAACAGTGCGTAGAGAGCTTCATGGAATGGGTTTCCATGGCCGAGCAGCTGCATCCAAGTCTTACAGCACCAAGTGCAATGCAAAGCGTCGGATGCCGTGGTGTAAAGCACGCTGCCACTGGACTCTAGAGCAATGGAGACGTGTTCTCTGGAGTGACCAATCACACTTCTCCGTCTGCCAATATGATGGATGTGTCTGGGTTTGGCGGTTGCCAGGGGAACGTTACTTGCCTGACTGCATTGTGCCAAGTGTAATGTTTGGTGGAGGGGGGATTATGGTGTGGGGTTGTTTTTCAGGGGTTGGGCTTGGCCTCTTAGTTCCAGTAAAGGGAACTCTTAAGGAGTCAGCATACCAACATATTTTGGACAAGTTCATGCTCCCAACTTTGTGGGATGAGTTTGGGGATGGCCCCTTCCTGTTCCAACATGACTGCACACCAGTGCACAAAGCAAGGTCCATAAAGACATGGAGGAGCCAGTTTGGGGTGGAGGAACTTGACTGGCCTGCACCTCAACCTGGCAGAACACTTTTGGGATGAATTAGAGCGGAGACTGCGAGCCAGGCCTTCTCGTCCAACATTATTGCCTGACCTCACAAATGCACTTCTGGAAGAATGGTCCAACCTTCCCATAGACACCCTCCTAAACCTTGTGGACGGCCTTCCCAGAAGAGTTGAAGCTGTTATAGCTGCAAAGGGTGGGGCCAACTCAATATTGAACCCTGCGGACTAAGACTGGGTTGCCAATAAAGTTCATGTGCGTTGAAAGGGCGGCCGACCAATACTTTTGGTAATATAGTGTACATATATTATGATAATGTTAGGCGTGTTGTTATCTGTGTAATTATGGGGTTAGTAAGGGGTTATTGTATTTCAAATGAAGTAATATCTAGTTTGTCTAATTATATAAGGAGTAAACCTTTATACTTGTTAAGGCTGTAACTTGAAGCCTGATGAAGGGCTGTGTATACGGCTCCAGCGTGTCTGCAAAATGGTTTCATAATGTAATGAGTTCTTTCAGCAGAAAAGAAGAACGAAGCGCTGCAACCATTTCTTCTTATTCTTCTATATCTCGGGATTGACAAATCATCATTAATGGCACCACGCTTGAAATATAGGTGTGCCATCCACACTTTCTGTCAGGAGTGTGTTTAAATCTGACAAGGTGGCTGTCTGGTGGAGACCATCCAGCGGCTGTGCTGCCAGATCGCTTCCACATCCCCCCCGTAATTGCTGGTCCCCCCATGTGTCCCCCTTCCATTCGCTGATCTCCCCTTCCTGCTAAGCAACATGTAAAACTTCACTTCCAGGTCCTGGTGTCACTTTCCTCAGCCAGTACGGCCAGGGAGGAAGCTAATGGACCATAATCTGCACACCATTAGCTTCATTGGAGGACAGGGAAGGCATCAGGGGTCTTTTAGACCCCTGATGTCTCATTAAAAAGAAGCCATGGCCATGAAATAATGTAATGCAGTGAGATCTGCACTGCATTACATTTGATGAGGCACAAGGGAGACATCCAGGGTCTTTTAGACTGTGGATGTCTCATTAAAGAGAATCTGTCGCCAAAAAAATCTTCATGTAGGGGTTTTTTTCCCCTATGTGATGAAAAATAAAATTTAATTTAAATAAATGAAAACATTTTAAAAAATGAAGTTACACCCAAGCACTTAAAGAGGAGTTCCACTCACTCTGTAAAAAAAATAAAAGTCAGCAGCTACAAAAACTGTAGCTGCTGACTTTTAAAAAAACGGCCACTTACCTGTCCCTCGGTCCCACGTTGCCCCCGTTGCAGCCCGTTTCACCGGCCTTCCTGTATTCCAGGAGGCCGGCAGCTTCAGTGTGGGCACCAGGCTGTGATAGCTTGCGGCTTCACAGCCGGGTGCCCACTGCGCATGTGCGAGAAGTGCTGCGCTTCATGAATGGTCCTGTAGTCTTCTGGGACCTGTCACGTGTCCCACAAGACTTTGGGGAGGGAGGACAACTTCCGTTTCTGATCGCCTAGTCCAGGGGTAGGCAACCTGAGAGCCGCAGGACTACAAATTCCATCATGCCTCTGCAAGTCATAGCTATAACTGTCAGTTTTGTAATCTTTGCAATGCCTCATGGGAAATGTAGTTCCACGACAGCTAGAGAGCCACAGGTTGCCTACCCCTGGCCTAGGCGAACGCAGCGGACGTGTGAGCAGGCACCTGTCAAATTCAAATTCGGGTACCCGTTCCCCCCTGCTCCTCAAAGGTGCCAATCCTTTATGATGAGTGGGGGACCAATCTTTAAAGCGGAACTTCCCCTTTTGGGTGGAACTCCGCTTTAACCTCCCTAAAAATGTTGAGACCTCCCCTCAAGCCCACATACACACACGTATGAATATAAATACAAGCGTTAGTAACTATGCACAAAAACTTCAATTACGATACACATGTTACATATCGCTACACACGATGGAGTGACACCAATAATCTTAGGCCCATTATTTAGGGTGAACGCAAAACTGATAACCTGTAGGGGGCCTTAAAGTATCTCCTATGGAAAATATAGGTTACCAAAGTTTGTTGCCATTTCACGGGCAGGTGCAAATTTAAGGTTTGACATGTTGGGTATCTATTTACTCGGTGCAATTTCAAAGCATGTATCTAAAAAACATAGAAAAATGACGATGGCCACAACGGCAGGCAAGGTGTCCTCACTGTCAGTGCGGTCAAATGGCTGACGCGTTTCGGGGACGAATCCCTTTCCTCAGAGCTAATGACCAGCCATGTGTAATTCAGGATGGCCACCAGCGGTGGTCAGACGTCCAAGAACTGTAGCCCTTCTGACACATTTCGTGCGATGCACATCATCATAGGGTGCTGGGCTTCAATGACTGATCAGTGTACCGGCCTGCTGTCGGTACCATGTGATCGCTGTGACCAATCACAGCAGATCACATGACAATTGTAAACAAAGAATGGCTTCAATTCATGCCATTCACTGTGCACAATTGTGTTGCTAGCTGTGATTAGTCACAGTGATCATATAGTACAGAGAGGGACAATTGCAGCCCATCTGTACCATATGATTAGTTGTGGCCAATCACAGCTAATCACAACAAAAAACACTGATTTGGGTTATTTACACCAAAGAAATGTAGCAGAATACATTTTGGCCTAAATTTATGAAGAACAGTTATTTGTTTATTATTATTTCTGGTACTTAAGCACTTTACAAATATATATATTGTACAATCACATCAGTCCCTAACCCTCAAGGGGCGTACAATCTAAGGTCCCTAACTCACATTCATACATACACATGCTAGGGACAATTTAGACAGGAGCTAATTAACCTACCAGCATGTCTTTGGAGTGTGGGAGGAAACCCACGCAGACACAGGGAGAACATACAAACTCCAGGCAGGTGGTATCATGGTTGTGATTCAAACCAACAACCCGAGTACTGCCAGGCGGAAGTGCTAACCATTTAGCCACTGTTTATTTGTAAAATTGTATAACAGAAAGGAAGACATTTTTTTTTTTTTTCAAAGTGTTCAGTCTTTTTTCGTTCATTTAGGATAAAATAAAAAAAGCGGTGATTAAATACCACCAAAATAAATCTCTACTTGTGTTAAAAAAAATTTATAAAAATTCAGTTTGTGTGCAGTGCTGCACGACCGTTCAATTGTCATTCACAGTACAACAGCGCTGAAAGCTGAAAATTGGCCTGGGCAGGAAGAGAAGAAAAAGTGCCCGGTATCAAAGTGGTTAAAACCGTGCAAAAAAAAAACCCAATAAAAACACAAAAATGGTCCTGGTAGTGAAAGGATAATAATGACTTTCTAATAAATGTTACAATAATGGTTCAAAAAGACAACCAATGTAGCACTAGGCAACTCCAAATAATACGAAAGATACATTTGGATGTTATTGTAACAGGATTGTTTGTAGTTTGTAGTACAGTCTGGGTTTATATTTATTTATTTTAGGTACTTATATAGCGCCGTCAATTTACGCAGCGCTTTACATATATATTGTACATTCACATCAGTCCCTAACCCTCAAGGGGCGTACAATCTAAGGTCCCTAACTCACATTCATACATACACATACTAGGGCCAACTTAGGCCCCATGTACACGGGACACTTCTGAATGATGGAAACTGACTGCTGGAAAACATAGGTTAAAAAATGTCTGTTCAACTTAATTTGCATAATGCGTTTATGCGCGTTTATGCACGTTTATGTGCGCTTACATTCAGAAGCGGTTTTTAAAGATAATCACAGGAGAACCTCCCAAATGCCCAGAATGCACTGAAAAATGGTAAATTATTAACTATTTCAGACTGTTTCAGAGAAATACAGAGAGTAGAAGCAGAGACAGCAGTATGTGTTGAGATTAGTTTAGGTGTGAGTTGCTCATTAACATTTCTTTTGTTTCCAAGGGTTGGGAAAGGTGTCTGGTGGAGGGAGTCATTAGGACCACCTGGCAGGGGGTCCTCATGAGGAATTTGAAGTGTGAATAGTCATTAACATATCTTTTCTTTCCAAGGGTGGGAGAGGTCTGAGGTGTGAATGGTCATTAACATATCTTTTCTTTCCAAGGGTGGGAGAGGTCTGAGGTGTGAATTGGTCATTACAATGTGTGACAAGCTTGGTAGGAACATCCTGTGTTCAGTGTTTTGTCCATCTGAGTACCTTGAAAACGCTTTGCAAGCATTTTTCATTATGAAAAAAGTCTCTGGACAGCATCGGGAACTGGAAGAGTTAAAAAAAAATTTCAAACGCAAACGCTTATAAATGCGATTTACCGCATTTAGCCGCGTTTACAAGCGTTTTGCGTTTGAAACGCTGATAAAATCGACTGCTGAACGCAAGTTTTCTGTGTTCAAAAAAACAACTGTAAACTCAACTGCCTGTAAACGACTTTAAACGAAGATGTGTACATGGACACATAGGAAAACATTAGGGAGAGTTCAGGGGCTGCTGAAAAAAAATGCTGAACAGCTCCTAAACATGAGTTTATCAGCTGCAGTGTACATGAGCCCTTAGACAGGAGCCAATTAAGCTCCCAGCATGTCTTTGGAGTGTGGGAGGAAACCAGAGTACCCAGAGGAAACCCAAGCAGACACAGGGAGAACATGCAAACTCCAGGCAGGTGGTTCTGTGGCTGGGAATTGAACCAACGACCCGAGTACTGCCAGGAGGAAGTGCTAACCATTTAGCCGCTGTGCTGCCTATGTTGACATCTTGTGATCTTTCACGTAATAATTGTTCCTTAAAGGGGAATTCCAAATAATGAGGTATTTCTTGCACAGACCCCCTCCCCTAACTACAGGAACCCTGGTGTTCCTAGGTGTGGAACTAACACTTTCCTAAGACATTACTTCTCTAGGTGCCAACGAAAGTGACTTCTGTTGAAATGTCTGCAGTGCGCCGATTGGTTTCATTGTATCAAGTGCCTGACCTTTGCTACAGAATTTCGTGTGTATCCCTAGCAACAGATCCCAGTCCCCTGCCTATGTCACAAGAATTGCTGACGCCTCCTGGAACCGCAGCCAGCCTGCGTTGTAAAGTAGAAGTGGACGTTTCCCCTTTCGGCTCAGGAAATAACAAGCCTCTGGCTCTACAAGTTTCCTGTTGGTAAAGTTTTCTCATGGCAAACAAACCTGTAGAGCGAATTATGACTTAACCCTTAAAGCTGAATTCTGGGCAAACATCTAAATACACAGATTAAAGGGGAACTAAAGAGAAAATTTAAACAATTAAATGCAGACCACCATTGTGAGGGGACCCTTCTTCACTGACCACCATTGTGGAGGGGCCTTTTGTCACTGACCACCATTGTAAGGGGGTGCATTTCCACTGACCATCATTCTGAGGGGGCCCTTCTTCACTGACCACCAACATAAGTGGGTGCTTTTCCACTGATGACCATTGTGAAGGAGCCCTTCTTCACTGACCACCATTGTGAGGGGGCCCTTCTTCACTGACCAGCATTGTAAGGGGTTGATTTTCCATTGACCACCATTGTGAGGGAACCCTTCTTCACTGACCACCAACATAAGGGGGTGCTTTTCCACTGACGACCATTGTGAAGGAGCCCTTCTTCACTGACCACCATTGTGAGGGGGCTGTTCTTCACTGACCACCATTGTAAGGGGGTGCTTTTCCACTGACCACCATTGTGAGGGAACCCTTCTTCACTGACCACCATTGTAAGGGGGTGCTTTTCCACTGACCACCATTGTGAGAGAGCCCTTCTTCACTGGCCAGCATTGTAAGGGGGTGATTTTCCATTGACCACCATTGTGAGGGGGCCCTTCTTCACTGACCACCATTGTAAGGGGGTGCTTTTCGTCTGACCACCATTGTGAGGGAACCCTTCTTCACTAACCACCATTGTAAGGGGGTGCTTTTCCACTGACCACCATTGTGAGGGAGCCCTTCTTCACTGACCACCATTGTAAGGGGGTGCTTTTCCACTGTCCACCATTGTGAGGGGACCCTTCTTTACTGACCACCATTGCAAGGGGGTGCTTTTCCACTGACCACTAGTGTAAGGCTGAATCTGAGACTGAAGTGCCCCAATGGAAGTGTATTGTCCTGATACAGATAAAAAACTTTATCTCACAGCCAGAGTTTTGGGGGATTACAGAACATCCCCTTCATCAGGGCTCGAAGTAGAGGGCAAAGTATATGGTTGTCACATGGGACAAGTGTTGAGGCGGTTGGTTTAGGCCTGAACAGCATTGTTCTATTGCAATAAAGAACCTGTCAGTGTAAAAGCACCCCCTTATGTTGGTGGTCAGTGAAGAAGGGCCCCCTCACAATGGTGGTCAGTGGAACCCCCCCCTTACAATGGTGGTCAGTGAAGAAGGGTCCCCTCACAATGGTGGTCAGTGGAAAAGCACCCCCTTATGTTGGTGGTCAGTAAAGAAGGGTCCCCTCACAATGGTGGTTAGTGCAGCAGAGAGTTGTCCCCTTACAATGGTGGACAGTGGAGCATTGCTACCCTACATTGGAGGTCAGTGGAGAAGGGTTACCTTGCATTGATACCAGTGTAAATTTACTGCAAGGCAAACAAGGCATTTACCTAGAGCGGCTATTTTTCAGGGTGTGGTACTGCCCCCCGGAAGAAGCAACCCAGTGAGCAGCAGTGGACAGAACCATGCAGGGTCGCCAACTGAGAGGTACCACTGGTACTCCTGTAGGTGGCCCGGACAGCAGGAGGATCGGTGTGATGGGGCGGGCAGTTGTAAAAGAATGCACTATGTATCTCTCCCTCCAGCAGCTGAAAGCCAGTTTGAGGTCTCTCCCCCTCTCCCTCCCGCCAGCTTTCTGCTGTTGGAGGGACAGACAGACCTGGTCAGATCGAGGGGGTGCCCTGGTGTTCCTGAGTGGCCGCTCTCCACTGAGCTCCTTCCCCTGCCTGCACTCAGAGCCAGGACCAGGGAACAGCCTGTAGCAGGGAGAGAAGTGGCTGACCTCAATGCTGGAATGAACTATCTCCTAAGCACATGTTCAGGAGTTCCACCATTCCATCCTGGCCAATCATGATGGCCCCCTCACAGTGGTGTTCAGTGCAGTGGAGAGGTGTCCCCTTACTATGGTGGCCAGCGCAGTGGAGAGTTGCCCTCTTACAATGGTGGTCAGTGCAGAAGAGAATTTCCCCCTTACAATGGTGGACAATACAGTGGAGAGCTGCCCTCTTACAATGGTGGTCAATGCGGTGGAGAGCTGCCCTCTTACAATGGTGGTCAGTGCAGTGGAGAGGTGTCTCCTTACAATGGTGGTCAGTGCAGTGGAGAGCTGCCCTCTTACAATGGTGGTCAGTGCAGAGGAGAGCTGCCCTCTTACAATGGTGGTCAGTGCAGAGGAGAGCTGCCCTCTTACAATGGTGGTCAGTGCAGATGAGAATTTCCCCCTTACAATGGTGGACATTACAGTGGAGGTGTCTCCTTACAATGGTGGTCAGTGCAGTGGAGAGGTGTCTCCTTACAATGGTGGTCAGTGCTGTGGAGAATTGCCCTCTTACAATGGTGGTCAGTGCTGTGGAGAGTTGCCCTCTTACAATGGTGGTCAGTGCAGAAGAGAATTTCCCCCTTACAATGGTGGACAATACAGTGGAGAGCTGCCCTCTTACACTGGTGGTCAATGCGGTGGAGAGCTGCCCTCTTACAATGGTGGTCAGTGCAGTGGAGAGGTGTCTCCTTACAATGGTGGTCAGTGCAGTGGAGTGCTGCCCTCTTACAATGATGGTCAGTGCAGAGGAGAACTGCCCTCTAACAATGGTGGTCAGTGCAGAGGAGAGCTGCCCTCTTACAATGGTGGTCAGTGCAGATGAGAATTTCCCCCTTACAATGGTGGACATTACAGTGGAGGTGTCTCCTTACAATGGTGGTCAGTGCAGTGGAGAGGTGTCTCCTTACAATGGTGGTCAGTGCTGTGGAGAATTGCCCTCTTACAATGGTGGTCAGTGCTGTGGAGAGTTGCCCTCTTACAATGGTGGTCATCGAAGTGGAAAGGTTCCCCTTACTATGGTGGTCAGTGCAGTTAGGAGTTGCCCTCTTACAATGGTGGTCAGTGCAGTGGAGAGCTGCCCTCTTACAATGGTGGTCAGTCAGTGCAGTGGAGAGCTGCCCTCTTATAATGGTGGTCAGTGCAGTGGAGAGCTGCCCTCTTACAATGGTGGTCAGTGCAGTGGAGAGCTGCCCTCTTACAATGGTGGTCAGTGCAGTGGTGAGCTGCCCTCTTACAATGGTGGTCAGTGCAGATGAGAATTTCTCCCTTACAATGGTGGACAGTACACTGGAGAATTTCCCACTTACAATGGCGGTCAGTGCTGTGGAGAGTTGCTCTCTTACAATGGCGGTGGGCTGTAGTTGTTCTGTCCAGGGGCGGACTGACAACTCATGGGGCCCTCGGGCAATAGAGGATCATAGGACCCCTGTGTCCTTGCCCAAACGCAAAAAAGCCTATGAAAAAGGTACCAGGGGCATCTCATGGGGCCCCCTACTGACCCCGGGCCCTCGGGCAGTGCCCGAGTTTCCAAATGGTCAGTCTGCCCCTGGTTTTGTCCCTTATGGAGGTTGGAGCTAGTGTGGATTGCAAAAAGCCTGTTAGGCTGGACTGGAGATCCCTGCATGAGGCTGCTTCCCTGGAGGGTTCTCAGGAGAGATGTACCTAGGAAGGAGGTGACTACAGAGAGCACAGTCCTGTTAAGTACCGATGACCCTCGGCAGAGGAGAGACTGTAAGGGAGATGGCTGTTAAAGTGCTGCATATGCCTGGCGCTGCTACTCCTTTCCAAGCATGCTCATGGCTCCAATGCTCTGCTGCTGGCGAGATGCTGGGGTGACTTGGCCTGCGTTCTGACAGAGAGGGCTTTGCGTGCCCCTTCCGGCATGCGTGCCATAGGTTCACCACCGCTGCTCTAGGGTGTCTGCTTTCAAAAAATAAAAATAATGTTTTGGGGGTTTTAAGTAATCTTCAAGCTTAAAATGATTTTTAAAACATGTATACAAAAATTTAAACAAATGGCTCCAGGACTCAAGAGGACCCCTTCATTACACACTGCCGTCCCTTAGGACATTGTGAGTAAGTCCTGGTATTGGGACTTTCATATGTGCCTGCTACTATAAGGATTTGTGCCAAAGAAGTTTGTCCTCCTGTTGATTTTATCATCATTTTGTAGTATCCTGAACCATCTCTATCCCTCTCCTGTTCAAGGTCTTCACATTAAATTTGCAAAAAGACATACCCTAGACTGAGCTTGTGTTGTTGGTGCGTGCCACTAGGGATGAGATTCGAGTTTGCAACCATGTATGTCATTGGTTGTTGTAGTTCGCCATAACAATCATTGATGCTGTGCCAAAAAAAAAAAAGAAGACCTTGGGTATCCCCCAAAATCCATACCAGACCCTTATCCCTGATAGGAGTCTGGTATGGATATTAAGGAAGGGGCCACACAAAAAATATCATATGGATTTTGAGAGGGTACCCCACGCAAATTACAAAACTAAAAAAAAAAGTATCAGTTCCCACTTAAAATCCATATTAGACCTTTAACAAAGCATACAACACGCCTGGTAGGAAAAGGAGGGTCAGTGAGTGTGTGTGGCCCCTATACCAGGCCATGTTCCCTCGACCATGGGAAGAAGACTTTGCTGCCCCCCCCCCCCCGCCTCCGCCAGGCAAAGCATCTTGTTCCCATATTGATGGTGACAAGGTCCTCTTCCCACATTCCTGGCCTGGATGACGTGGGGGTTGTTAGGGGGGACTTATTGGAATCTGGATACACCTTTTAAAATAAATGCTAGACTGCATGCTCAGATAGGAGTCTGGTATGGATTGTGCTTTGGTTTTTTTTTTTGCCCCCTTAAAATCCACATTGGACCATCCTCTAGAGCAGGGGTCTCCAGACTTTTCAAACAAAGGGTCAGTTTACTGTCCTTCAGACTTTAGGGGGGTCAGATTGTGGCCAGTGAGGATAGAAAATGTCCCAGGCCCAGCATCATTGAGAATACATATGGCCTCAGGGTTGGTGGTTAGTAGGAAGGGGAGGAGTGCCCCATCATTGGTATTACTGGGAGGAATAGTACTCCATCATTGATATTAGTAGGAGGAATTGTGCCCCATAATTGGTGTTAGTAGGAGGAATAGTGCCCCATCATTGATATTAGTAGGAGGAATAGTGCCCCATAATTGGTGTCCGTGGGAGGAATAGTGCCCCATCATTGGTATTAGTAGGAGGAATAGTACCCCATCATTAGTATTAGTAGGAGGAATAGTGCCTCATCATTGGTGTTAGTAGGAGGAATAGTGCCTCATCATTGGTATCAGTGGGATGAATAGTGCCCCATCATTGGTATCAGTGGGAGGAATAGTGCCCCATCATTGGTATTAGTAGGAGGAATGGTGCCCCATCATTGGTGTCAGTGAGAGGAATAGTGCCCCATCATTGGTATTAGTAGGAGGAATGGTGCCCCATCATTGGTATTAGTAGGAGGAATAGTGCCCCATCATTGGTATCAGTGGGAGGAATAGTGCCCCATCATTGCTATCAGTGGGAGGAATAGTGCCCCATCATTGGTATCAGTGGGAGGAATAGTGCCCCATCATTGGTATCAGTGGGAGGAATAGTGCCCCATCATTGGTATCAGTGGGAGGAACAGTGCCCCATCATTGGTATCAGTGGGAGGAATAGTGCCCCATCATTGGTATCAGTGGGAGGAATAGAGCCCATCATTGGTGTCAGTGGGAGGAATAGTGCCCCATCATTGGTATCAGTGGGAGGAATAGAGCCCATCATTGGTGTCAGTGGGAGGAATAGTGCCCCATCATTGGTATTAGTAGGAGGAACAGTACTCCATCACTGGTATTAGGAGGAGGAATAGTGACTCATCATTGGTATTAGGAGAGGAGGAATAGTGACCAATCATTGGTATTAGTGGGAGGACTAGTACCCCATTACTGCTGGAAGAAATATTGCTCCATTGGTGTCAGTGGGAGGAATAATGCTTCATATCATTGGGAGGAATAGTGTACTAAACCAGCTAAAAGCTAGCAAAGGGCCTCATCTGGCCCTCGGGCCGCAGTTTGGAAACCCCTGCATAAAAGTGCATACTCACAAACCAAAGGAAATATAAAAACAGAGACAAAGAGCCAGTGGTAACAGTCCCAGATAGCAGGAGACCCTTGATGTGGTTAGTTGACACGTTTCGGGAGACATATTCCCTTCTTCAGAGCTCAGAAGGGAGTGTGTCTCCCGAAAGGTGTCAACTAGCCACATCAAGGGTCTCCCGCTATCTGAGACTGTTACCGATGGCTCTTTGTCTCTGTTTTTATATCTCTTTTATGCATTTTAATAAATTTGTTTTTTACCACGGTAATGCACGAAGAGAGTGCGCCCTTCTTTTGCTTTCCTGACATGCAGAGAAATGTGCTGCTGTTTAGCATGTGTACGGCCGTGCCATAAATTGTCAATGGCACCCCCAGACATCTGCAAACACATGCGTTTTTGTGCACGCAAAACCTCACGGTGCGGCGCATTTTCAGAGTCAGGGACCTCTTTTCCCGCACTTCTTCCACGTAGGACAACCCACTGAAATAAATGGGCCGCCCTACACGCGATGCATCACAGAGCCAATGACTGG
The DNA here is from genome assembly GCF_062004578.1 of Staurois parvus. Taxonomy (NCBI): domain Eukaryota; kingdom Metazoa; phylum Chordata; class Amphibia; order Anura; family Ranidae; genus Staurois; species Staurois parvus. Next base: position 527,229 of record NW_028319117.1, on the reverse strand, counting down.
AGCAGCCACCTGATACATTCATTTTACAATGGCGTTGGAATCCTATGACAAGCGTATCTTTCTTCCAGTGCATGGCACATCCTGTGTGGAATGCATTTGGGAAAAATAAATCGTCTACAAGAGCCAATGAGATTCCTGCTTTCAAGTTTCTTCAGCAGTTTGCAAATGTAAGGGTGATTCTGATTAACGGTCACGACTGAATAAATGACTTCTGACTCCATAATGGCAGACTATCCTCATACTGGAAAATGAGACGGGGTCTTAGGCTACGTTCACACTAGCCTTGTGTGCAGGCGGCAGAGAGGCGTTTGGGAAGCGTTTTTACCGCTTCCCAAACGCCTCTGCTAATTCTGCACATTACAGCACATGGTGCTGTTCTAACGGGAGCGTTTGCGTCGCGTCGCGTTGCGTCGCGGCAAAACGGACGCCTCTGGACGAGTCAGGAGGCTTTGAAGCCTCCTATTCTCGTCTATGGTGCCGCTCCGCAAATGCCCGGCCGGCGTTTGCGGTGCGGTTGCGACGCGGTTGCGGGGCGTTTGCGGAGCGGTAACACCACTCAAACTGCATTATAGGCGTTTGTGGGGCGTTATTAACGCTCGGCAAACGCCTAGCAACCGCCGCTAAACCGCGCATGCGGCATTTGCGGAGCGTTTGCCGAGCGTTTAAAACGCTCCACAAACACCGGACCAACGCTTGCCAAACGCTATAGGGGCGTTTGGCAAGCGTTGGCAAAACAGCCTAGTGTGAACGAGCCCTTAGGGTCTTACCAGGCGGGCAGCGAGAGCAGCACTTTCTCCATGTTTCTTTGAAGTATTGAGTTTCATTGCAAGTCTGATAATCATTCGAAGTAACCTGGAATAAACGAGAAAACACCAATTAATCAACATTTCTCAGTATACACATAGTTTAGCTACAAGCATTTGTTCCGCTGAACTGTAAAAAAGCAATATACTACCCCTTGACCTCAAGAAGATTTCCCCCCCTTCATGACCAGGCCATTTTTTGCGATACGGCGCTGCATTACTTTAACTGACAATTGCGCGGTCATGCAACGTTGCACCCAAATGAGCTTTCTTTTGGCGGTATTTGATCGCCTGTGCGTTTTTTATTTTTTGTGCTATGAAAAAAAAGACCTACAATTTTGAGGAAAAAAAAACAATATTTTTGACTTTTTGCTATTAAACATGTCCAGTGAAAAAATTTCTTTGTCTTTGCTAAAAAAAAATCCCAACACGTGTAAATTAATTGGTTTACGTGAAAGTTATAGTGTTTACAAATGGCGGTATACATACTGGGATTTTACATTTTTTAATTTTTTTTACTAGTAATGGCGGTGATCAGCGACTTATTGTGGGACTGCGGTGGGCATTCTGACACTGGGGGGAACGGACTTGGTGTCACTGACATCCTCAGTAACACCAATACAGTGATCAGTGCTAAAAATAAAAAAAGCACTGACACTGTACTAATGGCACTGGGCAGGAAGGGGTTAACATCTGGGGCGATCAAAGGGTTAACTGTGTGCTGTTTTACTATGTGCTGTGTCCCTGTGCTTCACTGTAACCACACTGCTTTGGCTGTGCTGTGCAGAGCCGTCCAAAGCAGTTTGTACGAGCTGACAGGGAGGAGAACTGTTTTGTTTACAAACAATTTTCCTTCCCTTCGGAGATGCTCAGCAATCACTGGGTGCAGGTGAGTAATCACCGGCCAGGACCCGGTGGTTGACAGCTGCGGCTGTGAATGGCGGCACGGGTAGGGCCCATGCGCGCCCCCTACCCGGAAATGCAAAATCACGTATATATATATATATATATATATATATATATATATATATATATAGCATTTTAATAACTTTACCAAGTTTTTTTTTAAAACAAGACCGTAGTATCACTTTAAAGTGTTCCTAAACCCACAACAGTACAATCAGTCTGTATATGCAGTAAAGCATGCTTGTCATGCTCACTGTGGAACCTAATAGGTTAATCCTCTGTAATGTGTAAAAATACTCTTTGATCCTGACTTCTCTGATCCTCCCCTTCTTCCAGTGCCCCCCTCTTATCTCCTGATAAGACATATCATTTGGAGAAATGCTCAGTTTGGTGTGTATTGCTAGAGAGGTTTTTTTTCTTGGGAGAGTGCATGTGAACAGCACAGGGCCAATCAGCACTGCAGCTGATTAAACATCAGTTTTTAAGCCTTGATTTGTCACAGAAACATTTATGGTCCCAAAAGTTAAAGTGGAACTCTAGCCAAAACTTTAGCATAAAGGGGCTTTGTGGAATGTGGGGATTGGCTAGGTGGATTTGGTATGTTTAGCATTCAGTTGTCCTTGGCATGCACATACAAGTGGTGTTGATTCTAGAATGTTGATTAGGTTTTATTGCAGTGTGCATGAGTGGATTCACCCCCCCCCCTGCCCCGGTGAAAACATTTAACCACTTGAGCTCCTGAGGATTTACCCCCCTTAATGACCACGCCTCTTTTTGCTACTCTGCACTGCACTAATTCAACTGATAATTGCCCGGTCATGCAATGCTGCACCCAAACGAAATTTACGTCCTTTTTTTCACACAAATAGAGCTTTCTTTCGGTGTAATTTGATCACCTGTGCGCTTTTTATTTTTCATGCTATAAACAAAAAAAGGCCAAAAATTTTGAAGAAAAACAATATTTTTTATTTTCAGCTATAAAAAATATATAGTAAACTCAAAGTTGGTTATAAATTTAGGCCAAAATGTATTCTGCTCCATGTTTTTGGTAAAAAAAATCCCAATAAGTGTATATTGATTGCTTTGTGTGAAGTTATAGCGTCTACAAACTATGGTATAGATACTGCAATTTACGCCATTTTTCTGCTATACAGCACTGCGCTAGTTTAACGGACAATTGCGCGGTCATGCAATACGGTACATAAATGAAATTTACATCCTTTTTTTCCCCCACAAATTGAGCTTTCTTTTGGTGGTATTTGATTGCCTGTGCGGTTTTTATTTTTTGCGCTATAAAAAAAAAGGCTGACAATTTTGAGGAAAAAAAACAATATTTTGGACTTTTTGCTATAAAACATGTCCAGTAAAAAAAAAAAATGCAAAAATCAAATTTAATCATAAATTTCTGCCAAAATGCATTCTGCGACATGTCTTTGCTAAAAAAAAAAACCCAATACGTGTAAATTAATTGGTTTACGTGAAAGTTATAGCGTTTACAAATGGCGGGAAAGATACTGGGATTTTTAGGGGTTTTTTTATACTGATAATGGCGGCGATCAGCGAATTATGGCGGCGATCAGGGACTTATGGCAGCGACCAACGACTTATGGCGGGACTGCGGCGGACATTTTGACATTGGGGGGTACTGACTTGGGGTCACTGACATCCCCAAAAACACTAATACAGTGATCAGTGCAAAAAAAAAAAAAACTGACACTGTACTAATGGCAATGGGGAGGAAGGGGTTAACTTTATTTAGCAGGGAAGGGTTATAGGAGTGAGGGGGAGTGTTTCACTAGGGGGCGGGGTGTGTACTGGGCGGGACAAGGCTGATCGAGAAAGAAAAACTGTTCTTTCTCGATCAGCTCATCCTCGAGCTGTCAGGGAAGTGACAGACAGCACAGCTACTGTTCGCCGCCGATCGCCGGGACATAGCCGCTAAGGAGCGGCTGTGACCCGGCGACTGACATCTGCGGCAGAGAACCGCGGGACAAATAGGGCGGCGGCGCGCCTCATACACGCCCCCTATTTGTTTACAAAACACACGTCTTAAAATGTGGTTTTGCCTGTGAGTGCCGCCCTGCCGCCGAATATGTACAGTGGCTGGGCGGCATGCGGTTAAATTGAGGCCGTATCACCAGAACAGGATGATACAGGCCACAAAAAAATAAAATCTGACTGATATTGTAACCCTTTCTTATTATACTAAGTTATTTTCTTTGCTACGCTTGTCCCTATTACCTAACCCTTATATAGCCTGATGAAGGGGTATATCCTCCCCCACTCTATGCAAGACTGAAAAAAGATTTGATCCAATTATAAAATTTAGACTTTCTGACTGAGCTATTAAAAATCACTTAGAAATTTAGCAATTTTCTTCCAGAAAGATAGTTAATGTGTCGCTGTTCTAGTTTTGGTACACTGTACTATAAGTGGGTCACTGTTCTGAATCTACAGCATTGTACAAAGAATTAGTAAACCATTTTCCTTGATCCACTAATGATAATGTTCAGTTGTTTTGGATCCACCAAGAATCAGTGTGTCTTTGCTCTTGATCCAAAAAAGATAAGTGAGCCATCGTTCTGGATCCCTCAGAGATCAGTGTACCATTGTTCTTGATCCACCAGTGATCAGTGTCATTACTCTGGATCCATTAATGACCAGCGTGCATTTGTTCTTGGTCCACCAATGATCAGTGTGGCATTGTTCTTGGCCCACCAATAACCAGTGTCATTGTTCTGGATCCACCAAGAATCAGTGTGTCTTTGCTCTTGTTCCACAAAAGATCAGTGAGCCATCGTTCTGGATCCCCCAATGATCAGTGAGCCATCATTCTGGATCCCTCAATTATTAGTATGTTATTGTTCTGGATCCACCAGTGATCAGTGTGCCATTGTTCTTGACCCACCAGTGATCAGTATTATTGTACTGGATCCATTAATGGTCTGTGTGCCAATGTTCTTGATCCAGCAGTGATCAATGCTGCATTGTTCTTGGTCCACCTATGATCAGTGTGCAATTGTTCTGGATCCACATATAATCATTGTGTCATTGTTCTTGATCCACCAATGATCAGTTTGTCATTGTTCTGGATCCACTGATGATCAATGGATCCCCCAGACATCAGTGTGCCATTGTTCTTGATCCACCAATGATCAGTGTCATTGCTCTGGATCCATTAATGACCAGCGTGCCATTGTTCTTGGTCCACCAATTATCAGCATGCCATTGTTACTGGTCCACTAATTATCTGTGTAGTTGTTCTTGATTCACCAGTGATCAGTTTCATTGCTCTGGATCCATTAATGATCGGTTTCATTGCTCTGGATCCATTAATGATCAGTGTGCCAATGTTCTTGATCCACCAGTGATCAATGTAACATTGTTCTTGGTTCACCAATGATCAGTGTGCCATTGTTCTGGATCCACCAAAAATAAGTGTGCAATTGTTCTTGATCCACCAATGACCAGTGTCATGGTTTTGGATCCTTTAATGATCAGTGTGTCATTGTTTTGGTTCCATGAATGATCAGTGTGCCATTTGTTTGGATCCACCAAAAATCAGTGTGTCTTTTGCTCTTGATCCACAAAAGATCAGTGAGCCATCATTCTGGATCCCCCAGTGATCAGTGAGCCATCATTCTGGATACCCCAATTATCAGTGTGTTATTGTTCTGGATCCACCAATGATCAGTGTGCCATTGCACTTGACCCACCAGTGATCAGTGTCATTGTACCGGATCCATTAATGATCAGTGTGCTAATGTTCTTAATCCACCAGTGATCAATGTTGCATTGTTCTTGGTCCATCAATGATCAGTGTGCCATTGTTCTGGATCCACATATAATCATTGTGTCATTGTTCTTGACCCAACAATGATCAGTTTGTAATTGTGCTGGATCCACTGATGATCAGTGGATCATTGTTCTGCATCCACCAAGCATCAGTGTTCCATGGTACTTAACCCACCAGTGATCTGGGTCATTGTACTGGATCCATTAATGATCGGTGTGCCATTGTTCTGGATGTACCAAGTGTCAATGTGCCATTGTTCCGGTTCCATCAATGATCATTGGGGGAGCTTTATTACAACTGGTGCGCTCAGAATCTGGTGCAGCTGTGCATGGTAGCCAATCAGCTTCTAACTTCAGCTTGTTCAGTTAAGCTTTGACAATAAAACCTGGAAGCTGCACCAGATCTTGCACTCTCCAGTTTTAGTAAATCTCCCCCCTGAATGTCCTTGTTTTTGATCCAGTAATAATGAGTTTGCCATTGTATTGGATCCACCAATAATCTGTGTGCCTTTTTTTCTGGATCCACTTATGATCAGTGTGCCATTGTTCTGGATCTACTGGTGATCAGTGCTCTACTGGTGCTGGACCACCCAAGTTGCAATCCTTCAAAGCATAAAATTTCCTCTTTCATAGTCTGTGCAGGATTAGTACACTTAGAAGGTCCATGGCTTTCTCTTGTAAATATTAAGGAAATTAATCACGAGTTATAAAAAAAACCATGCAAACGCGTCAGAGCTGTTTAGCTTTTCAATAAATATTTCACAATGAAAAGCCATTTATTTTGAATGATATAAATAAAGTGAGTAATACTTCATCTCACTAAAGAGGCATGAAACTAAACACCAGGTATTTCCACACCATCTGTCAGCTTAGAGCTACAAAGAAAGCTGTCCTGTTTTTCTTTTCTTAGACTTTTTGTTCTTGTAAAGAATATACAAATATTCAGCATATTTAACCAGAAACCAGAGACATCACTGAGAATGTATACTACTCATTCACTAGAGACCAGTAACATCACTGAGAATGCAGCCTATCCATTCACTAGAGACCAGTAACATCACTGAGAATGCAGCCTATCCATTCACTAGAGACCAGTAACATCACTGAGAATGCAGCCTATCCATTCACTAGAGACCAGTAACATCACTGAGATGCAGCCTATCCATTCACTAGAGAGCGGTAACATCACTGAGAATGCAGCCTATCCATTCACTAGAGAGTGGTAACATCACTGAGAATGCAGCCTATCCATTCACTAGAGAGTGGTAACATCACTGAGAATGCAGCCTATCCATTCACTAGAGAGTGGTAACATCACTGAGAATGCAGCCTATCCATTCACTAGAGACCAGTAACATCACTGAGAATGCAGCCTATCCATTCACTAGAGACCAGTAACATCACTGAGATGCAGCCTATCCATTCACTAGAGAGCGGTAACATCACTGAGAATGCAGCCTATCCATTCACTAGAGACCGGTGACATCACTGAGAATGCAGCCTATCCATTCACTAGAGAGCAGTGAGATCACTGAGAATGCAGCCTATCCATTCACTAGAGAGCAGTGAGATTACTGAGAATGCAGCCTATCCATTCACTAGAGAGCAGTGAGATTACTGAGAATGCAGCCTATCCATTCACTAGAGAGCAGTGAGATCACTAAGAATGCAACCTATCCATTCACTAGAGACCAGTAACATCACTGAGAATGCAGCCTATCCATTCACTAGAGAGCGATGGCATCACTGAGAATGCAGCCTATCCATTCACTAGAGACCGGTGACATCACTAAGAATGCAGCCTATCCATTCACTAGAGAGCAGTGAGATCACTGAGAATGCAGCCTATCCATTCACTAGAGAGCAGTGAGATCACTGAGATTGCAGCCTATCCATTCACTAGAGAGCAGTGAGATTACTGAGAATGCAGCCTATCCATTCACTAGAGAGCAGTGAGATCACTAAGAATGCAACCTATCCATTCACTAGAGACCAGTAACATCACTGAGAATGCAGCCTATCCATTCACTAGAGAGCGATGGCATCACTGAGAATGCAGCCTATCTATTCCTTAGAGAGCGGTGACATCACTGAGAATGCAGCCTATCCATTCACTAGAGAGCGATGGCATCACTGAGAATGCAGCCTATCCATTCACTAGAGAGCAGTGAGATAACTGACAATGCGGAATATCCATTCCTTAGAGAGCGGTGACATCACTTAGAATGCAGCCAATCCATTCACTAGAGAGCAATGGCATCACTGAGAATGCAGCCTATCCATTCACTAGATAGTGGTGACATCACTGAGCATGCAGCCTATCCATTCACTAGATAGTGGTGACATCACTGAGAATGCACCCTATCTATTCACTAGAGAGCAGTGACATCACTGAGAATGCAGCCTATCTATTCACTAGAGAGCAGTGACATCACTGAGAATGCAGCCAATCCATTCACTAGAGAGCAGTGACATCACTAAGAATGCAGCCCATCCATTCACTAGAGAGTGGTGACATCACAGATACTGCAGCCTTTCCATTCACTAGAGAGCGGTAGCATCACTGAGAGTGCAGCCTATCCATTCACTAGAGAGCGGTGACATCACTGGGAATGCAGCCTATCCATTCACTAGAGAGCGGTGACATCACTGAGAATGCAGTCTATCCATTCACTAGAGAGCGGTGACATCAATGGGAATGCAGCCTATCCATTTACTAGAGAGCAGTGACATCACTGAGATTGCAGCCTATCCATTCACTAGAGAGCAGTGACATCACTGGGAATGCAGCCTATCCATTCACTACAGACCGGTGACAGCACAGAATGCAGCCGATCCATTCACTAGAGAGCAGTGACATCACTAAGAATGCAGCCTATCTATTCACTAGAGAGCGGTGACATCACAGATACTGCAGCCTATTTATTCACTAGAGAGCGGTGAGACCACTGAGAATGCAGCCTATCCATTCAGTAGAGAGCGGTGAGATCACTGAGATGCAGCCTATCCATTCACTGGAGAGCGGTGACATCACTGAGATGATCCAGCTGATGTACAGTTTTGTTCTGTTCCTTGCAGTGGAATGTTGAACAGATTGTCTTGCATTCTTTAACATAAACAGATTCTACAGCTTGAAGGTCTTTTTACATTTTTTACACATTTTGTCATGTTTGCGTCACAAAATTTCCCAAGAACAACCCACTTCAGTGGAAACTGATGCCAAGTCACACTAAAATGCTTCCTCGTCATCTGCAGTGAATTGTGCTACTGAATCTGTAGCAGGGATCCAATAAAAAAAACAGGAAGCAACACTTTTAATTAAAGTGATCCTTTATGTAGAACATTTTAAAATCCCTCAAAAATGACCGACATGTTTCAGTTATAACACATTTGTTCATCGCACAGCCATTGCTCTGGTAGGTTATGGACCCTGTCAGTTGAAAAAAAGACTCCCTCTGAAACAGGCGAGGGACAATACTCACCTGCTCTGGCGCCTCGTATTACCAACTTTTAGCCTATTTCAGTCTCTACAGCACTCAACACTTCCGGGAGTGTCCAATGCCCATTTTCCTTGCCATGTGCTGTGGTTCCATCCTCTGACCTCTATATCACAGCAATGATCAATGATGGTGTAACGGAACCGACCCAGACTGCAGGTACTGCTTCCCCGTCCGAACACCGACAACAGACAACACAGCTGACCATACAAAACTAAACAACACCAATCTTGAAATAATCCAGAAGGTAGACTAATTTATTTGAACACAGATACAAGATATATACACTCAGGGGACAGTCCCCCCTCCCTGCATAATGACACAGGGCGGGCAATCTACATTTAGTAACAAGAGATACACAGGTATTCAAACTTCAAACCAGCTGACAGTCCCAGCAGGAGGGAGGGCTGCTGGAGACACCAACCCCCCTACAAAGCTAATATACATAAACACATACATCCCATAATAGTTTGCTCCCAAGCACGACACACAATAGAACAATGGGATGCAGCCACACAACACCAAACAATCCACAACCCCCACCCCACCTATCTCCTAGACATGTCTACACAATATTAGGACAGATCTCCCTGTACCCCTAACAGGCACAGGGTGACTTACACATAAGAGGGATATGGGGAGCTGAGACAGGGGTCTCCCCACCTCTCCAAAGTGAGCTGTGTTCCATGGGCCCCCTAGCCAAAGTGACTCCCGTCCAGGGGCGGACTGACCATATGGAAACTCGGACACTGCCCGAGGGCTCGGGGTCAGTAGGGGGCCCCATGAGATGCCCCTGGTACCTTTTTCATAGGCTTTTTTGAGTTTGGACAAGGACACAGGGGCCCCATGATCCTCTATTGCCCAGGTGCTCCATGAGTTGCCAGTCCGCCCATGCTCCCATCACAGATGGGAGTCATAGGTAGGAACTACATCATGGGACAGAGGAATCTGACACTACTGGAAGTGTTGAAAATTGGTTGGTTAAGTGCAGCATGGTGCTGTGGCAGAAAGCATACAGAGTCCCGCATTGCCAAAAACAATATATTGTGGAACTTGAAAGACAGTACAACAAGCCTGGTGGGAAGCCTCACCCAACTGGGACACTTACAACAGTTCAAAGTAGAGTCAGCGGTGTGCAGGCCCGGACTGCCAACGACATCTGTCAAGAAGAGCAGAGTGCGGCCTGGCCGGTCCAACCCAAGGGGGAGCTTCCTGACGATACAGACATAGGCCCTACTCTTTCCCTACTCCTCTGGAACCACTCCCTACTGCTAGTCCTATCCCTGACAGACGGGTACCCTGTCCCTACACTAGTCACCTGCAAAATGCTCACCAAAACCCCAGGGCAAAGAATTAAAAAGACTCTGTATGATCCAAGATGGCCGCCAAGGTCACTTGGATCCAGCGCATCCAACCGGATCACTGCTCCACAGGACTGAGGAAACCATAGAAAAACACAGTTTCACCTGACTTCCTCCTTCAGTTGCATTGCCGCTATGGATGAGCAGTGGAAACTGTAGACTGTACCTGCCTACATGTTGAAGATTCGGACAAACGCTTGAACTCTTGTAGGAAGGTTACTCATTACCATATACAGCACATGGCCTGCTCATGCAGCTAAGAATCCTTTCTGGAGATCCAGTAAAGAGACAGTTTAAAATTTTTCTTTGGCTGCATGTTATGATTTTGTGTTGGGCTGCATTCATAGCCGTCTTGGGATACATGTGGCCCATGGGCCACACGTTGGATAGCCCTGCTCTAGGTGCTTTTAAGGTTAAGCAGTACCATTGAAATCAACAGAGGCGGCTGACAAGCGTTGATGCCTCATAAAAGCGACATGCAGCTTAATTTTTAACACGGCACAATCTGACACAATGGTACCGCTCCTGTGTGACCAGCACTGTGTGGTGCCATTGTAATATCCATGGCACGTAGGCAGGGGCGGACTGGCAACTCGTAGGGCCCCTGGGCAATAGGGGATCATGGGGCCCGTGTCCTCGCCCACACTCAAACCACACCCAAAACAGCTTATGAAAAGTACCAGGGGCATCTCATGGGGCCCCCTACTGACCCCGGGCCCTCGGGCAATGCCAGAGGGCCGGAATGGTCAGTCCGCCCCTGCACGTAGGGAGGTGCAGCAGCAGTAAAGACTCAGTCCGGTAGCAGATAACTCAAACTTTGTATTGCAGAGTATGCTCTACTACAAACAAATCCAGCAGGAGAGCACCACCGGGGGTTCTTTCAAAGCAGAGATACAGTTGGTAAAGATGCACCGACGGTGTCTGTCTTAAGAAGGTGGAATACAGCCTGGCTGGTCCCAAAGGGGGCCTTACGAAGCAGGATTTCATGTCCCTAGCCCATCCCTACTCATCAGGAACGTTTCCCTGCCATTAGTACTTTCCCTCACAGACAGGTACTCTTTCCACTAACCACTACACAAAATTACCCCAAAACCTGAGGCAAGGGGGCTTATAAAGCCTCTGCTGACCCAAGATGGCTACCAGAGGTCACCTGGATACAGCATAGCCAATTGAAATGCTGCCTTCAGTGACCAGGAAACCATAGAGAAACCAGGTTTCTCCTAACTTCCTATCTAGGCTGTGCTACCACTCGTATCAAGCACCACCTACAGTGGAGAAAGCGGACTGCAAAAGCCTACAGGCAGGCGCTAAAGGGCAGTTATGAAGCTTTAAAAATGCTGAATAAATATTGCATGCACACATGATAATGACACACGTGTGAACAAGCCCTAAAATGTTGGTGGGTAACCTGGCAGATACATAGAGCCCTACATGAGGTTCCCCACCATCCCAAAGTACTACCATTGTAATCTGGTAGCAGTGAATTGCCCCTCTTGCGAAGCTTATTATTATTTGTATTTTCACTTTTACTTTGGGTCATTGGCAAACACAGTTCCCTTTTCCGTTCATAATTGATAGCTGCTGAAAAATCACGTGCAGTGACATGCATGAAGCCAAACAGAATAAAAAACTATAATATATATATATATATATATATATATATATATAATATTTTATTTTGAATCCCTTTAAAACTAAGGCCTTGCGTTGTTTCTAACCACTGCAAGTCCAGACACTTTCACCCCCTTCCAGTCCGGACACTTTCACCCCCTTCCAGTCCGGACACTTTCACCCCTTCCAGTCCGGACACTTTCACCTCCCTTCCAGTCCGGACACTTTCACCCCCTTCCAGTCCGGACACTTTCACCCCCTTCCAGTCCGGACACTTTCACCTCCCTTCCAGTCCGGACACTTTCACCCCCTTCCAGTCCGGACACTTTCACCCCCTTCCAGTCTGGACACTTTCACCCCCTTCCAGTCCGGACACTTTCACCCCCTTCCTGCCCAGGCCAATTTTCAGCTTTCAGCGCTATCACACTTTGAATGACAATTGCGCGGTCATGCAACACTGGACCCATATGCATTTTTTAGCATTTTTAACATTATCGGGACCTCACACAGAGGTCCCGTACAGCGATCGGAGCGCGGTGCCGAGCGCTCCCAGGGAGCGCGCACAGCCTGAAAATGCAGGCGCCATTTATGAACGACAACCTGCTCCTACACTGCTCCAGTCCGGCTATTTATGTACATGGGCCGGATGGGAAGCGGTTAAATGGGTTATAATAAAAGATTGTGTTTTATATTCCGGCTCTGCTGATCATTTGGTGGTTCCAAGCATGGCTCTGGTGTGGGACAACCTGGTAAATACTTCAAGTTAATTTATTAAAAGTTAAGAGTGCAAAATCTGGCACAACTGTGCATGGGAGCCAATCAGCATCTGACTTCAGCTTGCTCGATTAAGCTTTGACAGTAAAACCTGGAAGCTGATTGGTTGCTATGCAGAGCTGCACCAGATTTTGCACTCTCCAGTTTTAGTGAATCAACCCCAAAGCATCATTGAGGTTCCCCACTATTCCAAAATTCTGCCATTGCCATGTGGTGGTTTTGAAATGTCCCTGAAACGATATAGTGTACCTAGAGTATTTGACTCCCAGGGCAGATCATTTTATGACACCACCTGCTGCATACAGCAATGTTTCAGTAATTGTCTTGATATAAAATGATTAATTACATGATGAAAAGAAATGAAAACAGTGAAGACTGTGGTGAACCCAAAATAAATAATATGTGTAGAAATTACCCCTTACAATGGTACTCAGTGGAAAATTCCCCCACCTCCTACCCTCCTTGCAATAGTGGTTAGTGTAGGTGGAGGACTAATTCAGCACCATTTTCAAGAAGCCCCTAGAATCTTCAGCAGGAATCCCAGGGTTCTCGAGAAATCTGGCTGAAAAAGGCATCACTAAAAATGTAGCCTATCCATTTACTAGGAAAATGATAGACAATCCGACTTAATACATCGCTGAGAATGCAGCCAATATATTTATTAGAGACAGGGGACATCACTGAGAATGCAATCTATCCATTCATTAGAGAGCGGTGACATCACTGAGAATGCAGCCTATCCATTCATTAGAGAGCGGTGACATCACTGAGAATGCAGCCTACCCATTCACTGGACAGTGGTGACATCACTGAGCATACAGCCTATCCATTCACTAGAGAGTGGTGACATCACTGAGAATGCAGCCTATCCATTCACTAGAGAGTGGTGACATCACTGAGAGTGCAGCCTATCCATTCACTAGAGAGCGGTGACATCACTGAAAGTGCAGCCTATCCATTCACTAGAGAGCGGTGAAATCACTGGGAATGCAGCCTATCCATTCACTAGAGAGCTGTGACATCACTGAAATTGCTCCTATCCATTCACTAGAGAGCGGTGACATCACTGAAATTGCAGCCTATCCTTTCACTGGAGAGCGGTGACATCACTGGGAATGCAGCCTATCCATTCACTAGAGAGCGGTGACATCACTGAGAATGCAGCCTATCCATTCACTGGAGAGTGGTGACATCATTGAGAATGCAGCCTATCCACTCACAAAAAACTGGTGACATCACTGAGAATGTAGCATATCCATTCACTAGAGAGCGGTCACATCACTGAGAATGCAACCAATCCATTCACTAGAGAGTGGTGACATCACTGAGAATTCAGCCTATCCATTCACTGGAGAGTGGTGACATCAGGGGCGGACTAACCATTTGGAAACTCGGGTACTGCCCGGGGGGTCAGTAGGGGGCCCCATGAGATGCCCCTGGTACCTTTTCATAGGCTTTTTTGAGTTTGGGCAAGGACACAGGGGCCCCATGATCCCCTATTGCCCGGGGGCCCCATGAGTTGTGAGTCCGCCCCTGGGTGACATCATTGAGAATGCAGTCTATCCACTCACAAGAAACTGGTGACATCACTGAGAATGCAGCCTATCCATTCACTAGAGACTGGTGACATCACTGGGAATGCAGCCTATCCATTCACTAGAGAGCGGTGACATCACTGAGAATGCAGCCTATCCCTTCATTAGAGACCAGTGACATCACTGAGAATGTAGCCTATCCATTCACTAGAGAGCGGGGACATCACTGAGAATGCAGCCTATCCATTCACTAGAGAGTGGTGACATCACTGAGAATGCAGCCTATCCCTTCATTAGAGACCAGTGACATCACTGAGAATGTAGCCTACTCATTCACTAGAGAGCGGTGACATCACTGAGAATGCAGCCTATTCATTCACTAGAGACCGGTGACATCACTGAGAATGCAGCCTATCCATTCACTAGAGAGCGGTGACATCACTGGGAAAGCATCCTATCCATTCACTAAGAGATACATTGATCTCAAGAAGCAATTTCATGGAAACATAGGCACATGGGCTTGTGGGAGATGAAGAAGCCTGGAAATGATAGGAGTTTTACATGTCATTACTGTATGTTGTCTCTACTACAAGTAATTGTACTTCCTTACAGCCTACACATGTTGAGACTTGTGTCAATCTGATATACAGTATACTGTATATATAACAGGGTAACACAATGTGGCTGGGGCATAACGTTTCCTGTGACCCTCAGCAACCGATCAACTTCCAACTGTCATTTCTGTAGACCAGGCCTGAGAATTATTCACCAATTTGGATATGTTGCTACAGGTATTCATAAATAAAGACTTGGCTTAACATAAGTGTCCTGCATAGAGCCCCGAAGTCATCCCTACTAAACAGCGTTGTGATAAAATGGAATGCTGATTGTAAGCCAGGTCTTCACCTCCAACATCAGTACCTGATCTTATAAAGGCCATATTGACTGAACTGGAGAAAATCCCCACAGACACCCTCTAGAATCCTGTGGAAAGCCTTTTCCAGGAGGGTGGAGGCTATTATAGACAACTCTATATTATTAATAGTGGTGAGACCCTCCTGCGCTCCAAATAATGTGTTTAAACAATTAAAACAAATTAAATATATGAACCCCAAACAGCTGCTAGCATTAAATCATATACCAGTGATCAAGTGAATATAAACCATATAAATGCTGCGCTACATTCAAACTTATTAAGTGAATGTGGAATCCAATGACACAAATCCAATATAGTGACAATAATAATGAAATAAATAATACGTGCTTACTGATAACAAAATTATCAAATAAAACACCCAAAAAGATGAAAAAACACAAACTTAAATCTATACGCATGTGCATGAAAATACACATACATATAATTACATCACACGTGCAAATGTGAAGTGAAATAATGGTTACTTATTAAACGCAAACAAAAAGTCCAATATAAAAATGTTGAAGGTGAACAAAACTGTAAACGGTGTTTCCAATAATACTGTAAAGTGACCACAGGTGAAAACAAATCGTGCAGGTATCTGGGTGTAGATAGAGCTTATGAATCCAACCACCTTCTGGATTAGCCTCTCACCTCATCACTTCGACCCTTGCGGATCAAAGAGCAATAATGGATCCCTCTCACAGATCCTCCAGGCACCACAGCACTCCAAAAACGCTTTTCAGGATTTAATATTCCCACTCAAGCTCTGACGGAATCTTTTCTTTAGTTCTTCATCAGTAGCCTCTGGGTCGATCTGCAGCACCTCAAAGGGATTCAAATTGAAATAGGAGGATCCAGGCCTGGTCAGCCTCTCAATTTGCTGCTTTGGAGTAAGTACAGAGTCCCTCTTCTCAATCTGTTTAACCTCGGTATAAAACGTAGAAAACGCATCTTCCGCCGAAAGGCTTTCGGCGGAAGATGCGTTTTCTACGTTTTATACCGAGGTTAAACAGATTGAGAAGAGGGACTCTGTACTTACTCCAAAGCAGCAAATTGAGAGGCTGACCAGGCCTGGATCCTCCTATTTCAATTTGAATCCCTTTGAGGTGCTGCAGATCGACCCAGAGGCTACTGATGAAGAACTAAAGAAAAGATTCCGTCAGAGCTTGAGTGGGAATATTAAATCCTGAAAAGCGTTTTTGGAGTGCTGTGGTGCCTGGAGGATCTGTGAGAGGGATCCATTATTGCTCTTTGATCCGCAAGGGTCGAAGTGATGAGGTGAGAGGCTAATCCAGAAGGTGGTTGGATTCATAAGCTCTATCTACACCCAGATACCTGCACGATTTGTTTTCACCTGTGGTCACTTTACAGTATTATTGGAAACACCGTTTACAGTTTTGTTCACCTTCAACATTTTTATATTGGACTTTTTGTTTGCGTTTAATAAGTAACCATTATTTCACTTCACATTTGCACGTGTGATGTAATTATATGTATGTGTATTTTCATGCACATGCGTATAGATTTAAGTTTGTGTTTTTTCATCTTTTTGGGTGTTTTATTTGATAATTTTGTTATCAGTAAGCACGTATTATTTATTTCATTATTATTGTCACTATATTGGATTTGTGTCATTGGATTCCACATTCACTTAATAAGTTTGAATGTAGCGCAGCATTTATATGGTTTATATTTTAACTCTATATTATTGTCCATGATTTTGGATTGGGATGTCCAATAAGCTCATGCAGTTGTGATGGTCAGATGTCCACAAACACTTTGACCAAGAAGTGTGTCAGCATGACAACTACCAATTAACATTTACAGAAGATGGCCAACAATGAAAGGTTCTCCATGGCGGTCTTTAAAACCTGACGCCAACACTCCCCACCCCACCCCTCCCCCGGTGCCCATGCATGAATGCTTTCATTTTCACAAAAACCTATAAAGAATACTCTCCTGAGATCTTGACAGGTGACTATAAGACGGGGAGGTAACAACATGGAAAGACCTTTAGAATCAAGACAATAAACGGCAGCATTACAATGTGATTATCTTGTCTGATGGACAGTAAACCTTCTGAGGTCATTTATGAAGTCAGGCCATGTTTCCTAACAACCAGACTTTCCAACACGGGTTTAAAAGCGAAAGAGAAAATAGGGTTGTGTACATGGTGAAAGACAAATAGATCTTATTTTAGACATTGCCAAACAGAAACATCAAAGAGGAACTCCCCCCCCCCCTCATGTTTTTTCCCACTTACCTTTTTTGCTGGTGTTACGCACAATTCACATGCCTGGGAACCCAGCATCCTAGTATGATCCACCAAGCAACTGCCACACACTGGGTCCCATGCCGACATCCTAATATGTAAGTTCATGTTTTGACAAAAAATTAAAAAGTGAACTAATACCCTGCACCCTCCCTGCCTCACCTCCTCAGTCCTGCTCCATGGATGAATAGCTGTCAGTGCCCATGCAGCTAATGCAGCGGTCCAGGGATTTTAAAGTCATGGTCTTCTTCCCCTTATTTCCTTAGGGACAGATTAAAATAATTCTAATTTGTCAAAGTGGTCATGTGCCAGCCAGGGGCGGACTGACAACTCATGGGGCCCCCGGGCAATAGGGGATCATGGGGCCCCTGTGTCCTTGCCCAAACTCAAAAAAGCCTATGAAAAAGGTACAAGGCAGGGGCAGACTGACAACTCATGGGGCCCCCGGGCAATAGGGGATCATGGGGCCCAGTGTCCTTGCCCAAACTCAAAAAAGCCTATGAAAAAGGTACCAGGGGCATCTCATGGGGCCCCCTACTGACCCCGGGCCCTCGGGCAGTGCCCGAGTTTCCAAATGGTCAGTCCGCCCCTGACGCCAGCACCATGTGCCAGAATCCTCTGATCCGTCCCACAAGAAGACCATGGATTTCTGATCCTCATACCACTGCATCCACAGAGATGAGTGCAGTAGGGACCAGGGTTTGGGGGAGGGTGTAGGGTGTTAGTTCACCTTTTCATTTTTTAGGAAAAAATTAACTTACACTTTAACATCTGATGTTATCGGCAGTCAACTGTCTCTTCCAGGTTCAGGCTGTGCCACCTGGTCCACTCTCCTCCAGATGCTATATGGAACCTTAATTTGTCCTGGGATATGTAGTGTGCATATCTCAGGAGGCTTCAGAGCAGAGGAGACATCATTCTTGTTCAGGATCGGGGGGGGGGGGGGGGGAGCAGTAGATAGACTAAAAACTAAGAAACAAAAGCATTTTCTGCTGTTTTTTTAGATTGTTGAAGATTGAAGGAATGCAATGATGTCTAGTGCACCTAGTTAGTGAAAGTCCACATTATTTGGGGTTCTTCAGCCAGCAGCACTAATCCTAGGAGGCCTATTATAAAAATAAAACAGAACACTAGACACAATTTCTTTTTTTGTGTAGCACCCTCCTAGACGGGTTGCAGGAGTGGTTAGGTAAATTTATTTTTTTGGCTCCGTAGAGGAGGGTGTGATTATTTGGGCTGTTCTAGGCTTCACTGACTGCTCAACTGCTTCCCCCTGCCTTCTGGTTTATTCTGGAATGTAGCGGGTTGGATAAGGCGGACCCTTGTGTGGTCTCTGCCAATTCCAGGGGAAGGATGGCCAGTAGGTGTCAGATGAGTGCATAAATGGTCTGGGGCCTAAGGCAGCCCTGTTCTTGTCCTGGAGTTGTTTCCAGCCTGAAGGACTGCCACCCTTCTGGGCAGTCTGGCTAAAGTTTTACAAGAGCTCACCAAGGTCCCAGCTCAGTTAGAACTGGGGGGGGGGCTATTTTCTGAGAATAGCTGAAGCTGATCAAAGGATTCCACTGAGGATCTGGTTTGGAGAGTTCACAGGAGAAATGTCTGTTTGATATTTGAAGGAGGCATTCTAGTATCCAGGGACATTGTGGGTATAGACCTGAGTGCACAACTCTGATGACTGCTGCTACTGTCCCTTTGTGCATTAGTGCCAATGCTTGCTTGGATTGGGCCATTCCTAAGCCATTCCCTTAGTGGATTTTAGAGGGATTGTACTAAAAAGTTTAGACAAAGCGAAGAGTGTCCTCTGGTTACTGTACTGTGTTTCTGGAGTGTTCCACAGCTCCCTGCACCCTAACCAAGTTCAACTTACATTAAAGCATCAAAAGATACCAACCAGGAGTGTCAAACTCAGTTCCATCATGGGCCACATAAGCATTATGGTTTCCCTCAAAGGGCCGGTTGTATGTGTAAGACTATATGCACCCCCACAACTCCTTACATCACAGTGCACCCCCCCCCCCTTACCTTGTGCTGCTGCTGCCAGGAACAAGATGGGGGAAGAGCTGGGAAGCAGAAAGTGCAAGGTCTGGAGGAGGACCAGAGGAGGGCTGGAGTCAGATGTTGGAGTCTGCTGAATGCTGAGACCAGGGCAGGCAGCGACGAGGGGGTGCTGCGGCTGCATAGAGAGGTGCAGGATCTGTAGGAGGAGTTCTGTCCTCCTCTCCTCTGCCAACTACTGAGACGGTGTAGGGTGGGACGGAGATGAGCCTCCCCACGGATACATGGAGAAGTGCAGGATCTGGTGGATGAGTTCTGTCCTCCTCACTACAGCCAACTGCTGAGACAAGATGGGGATGGAGACAAAGGGGGTGCCGCAGCTGCAGGAGAGGTGCAAGGGCCACATGAAATGGTCTGTTGGGTCGGTTCAGCCCACAGCCTTGTGTTTGACACATTTGCCCTAGACTGATCATTCAGCAAAAAAATGACTGCTGTGGTGTGCCTGGCTGCTTTTAGCTAACTTAGGAAGATAACATGGGACTACTTGCAGCCTTTCAGTGATGAGTCCTACAATTCAATAGAGTGGGAATAGGTTAGAACCAGTACCATTTTTTTCTGTTGTCTCTTAGATTTGAGAAAAGAGAACGTGAGTGGAGATCTCCCCAAAGTGAGGATACATTTTACCTTTGACAGTTATAACAGGCGTTCCTGCTGGAAAATGTTCACGTTCTATTCTTCTTACGGTGGCATATGTAAAATTTAGCATTCCCTGCACTTTCTGTCCTGGTGACAACGATCTCAAAGACAAATAGTGAGGTTGGATCTCCCCAGAGGGCTGTTCCTTGTCTAATATATTCTCTATGGTACTGTAGCACCCTCTCAGTTAGCTAGGGGGAGCTAGTTAATTATTTTTTCTCAGTTAGAAGGCTGAGTAGCAGCCTAGGTGATAGAGGGTCAAATTTGGGTAAGGGCTCACTGATACCTATCCTTGATCTAGAGACTTAGAGAAGTCTCTAGAACTCAGTAGACAGAGGTGAGGAGAACCTGGTCTGCACTCTTGAGGGATCCTGGCCAGTCCCCAGGCAGGAGGCTTGGTATGGGATCAGGACAGCCCTTAAGAGTGATTGAACCTGCTCAGAGGGAGGGGAAAGTTCGGGTGGAAGACTGAGTGAGGAGGATGGAGTGTGGAGCCTGGGAGGAGGTCCAGAGGAGGGGCCTACCTGCAGGCAGGAGCTGGAAGGGAGGATCTCTCAGCCTCAACCATCCCCTGAGAGAGGACAGCCTGGGAAGCAGGGAAACAGCCAGACCAGCGTAAGGCCTGAAGGCAGCCACCAACCCACAAGCTTGCAGGGGGGGACTGAGTCAGTAATCCCCCACCCATGGGCCAGACAAGGGGAGAAGGCTTTTTGATGGGAAACCTGACTAGCCCCCATCTGGGACTGTTGATTTAAAAGTGGCAGATTCTGTGCTCCCTTGCCCAGGGAATCCCTCAGGTAGCTGGGTGAAGAGAATAATTCATCTGGAGTCAGAAGTGATACACCAGAAGGGCTGGAGAGCTCTCCAAGAAGAGAATCTTTGTCTATGGACTTGTACATAGTTGCTAAGGAGTTGTTCTCAAGTTGCAGTTTCCTTGGGCATTCCGTACACCCCTCAACCCCATCAATACCCCTTAAAAATCCAAAAACAAGCTCAAGGACTATTTACTATCTTCTGTGTGCACGGTCTGAAGAATACGCATGTTGCCTGGCTGTGCAGGACTATAGTGGGACCCAAAACTCAGCGACCCCTAAGTGGGTAGTGCTACAGTACTGTAAGAAATGTCATGGTCTAGTGCAGATGGTGAATGTACCTGTGCACACTGCTTTGCCCTGTACTGTATAAGGATACAACTCTGTGTATATAGAATGGAATTTTTTACGGAGTTTACAAAGACATATGCCAGCAGTTGGAAAAAAAAAACACATCCGACAGATCCAGCAAAAATGGTTTTACATTTTGAAGAAAACCCCTATTGCTCTGAGGAACATTGTACTGGAGAAAGAGCAAGTTATTGTTGGGGTATCTGTATAGATGACGATAGGACTTTAGGGACCTGCCAAGCTTAGAATTCCTTGGCAGATCCTCAGCAACAAATCCAGGTGTGTTTTTTATCTTTGTTCTTCTATAATGAAGAGCGAAGGCTCAGACCAACAGGGATAACGTCATTAGCTCAAAGCTGGTCGAAAAAGGACAAGTTCTCAAGTATCTCAAGCAGCGTTCATCTTTAGGACCATGACCTAATAGATAGTGGTCAACCTTAGGCTTGTTGGACTTAAAGCAGAACTAAAGTTAGAGATACCTACTCTCCATCCCTCCGATGCCCGTGAGGTCCTACATCTGAGCTGGCATCTTCTCCCCTGGTATTTAGCCATCTTGATTGGCTGGTGTGGTATGATGTCACTACTGTGCGTACGCGGGAGTAATTCATCCTGGCACATCGGCACTGTGCCAGCAATGTAAATGAAGCTACACATTTACATTCTGTGGAGGATTGTGAACAGGCAGGCAGGTAGGGGTATTTTATTGCAGAAGGGACATTACAGGTCTCTTCAGCAATAAAGAACCTGCCTGTTTGCAATTTTTTCAGCCTTTAATTCTGCTTTAAAAAACAAAATCCCAATACGTGTAAATTAATTGGTTTACGTGAAAGTTATAGCATCTACAAATGGCGGTATAGATACTGGGATTTTTTTTTTTTTTTTTTTTTTTTTATACTAGTAATGGCGACAATCAGCAACTTATTGCTGGACTGCGGCGGGCATTCTGATACTGGGGGGGAACTGACTTGGTGTCACTGACACCTCCAGTGACACCAGTACAGTGATCAGTGCTAAAAAAAAGCACTGACACTGTACTAATGGCACTGGGCAGGAAGGGGTTAACATCTGGGGCGATCAAAGGGTTAACTGTGTGCTTTACTATGGAGACATGCTGTGCGAAGAGATACAAAGCAGCATGTCCTTATTGACAGGAGAGAGACGTGTGCTGTTTACACACAGGTCTCTCCCCTCTCAGCTTTCCCTGACAATCCCCGAGTGCCGGCCGGGACCCAGTGATTGACATCCCTAGCCACCAATAGCGCCGTGGGTGGGGCGGCGCACACGCGTGTCCCCTACCTGGAAATGCAAATCTTGTATATATATGTGATTTTGCGCAGCCCTGCAGTAGTTCTGCTATAGGACGGAGGGCAATGCTCTAACATGGAGACTCTCATAGATCAGAGTTAGGACCGCACTATGCAGAGGAACTTTGATGAGCCAGCGTGGCTTCCACAAAGATTTGCAAAAATTGTGCAACTAAAATCCTCTGTTTATAATGCAAATTTTTTAGACAGAGCAGTTCGGGTTTTTTTTCTGTTGGCTAGCTGGTAGGTATGCTGGGAAATGTTTGTGTTGGGTTTGCTCTGTGAAAAGCCCTTCCATGTGCACTGTACTTGAAATAGCTTTGTATGAATTGATTGAAGCGTTGCCATTTCTGTTCGGATTATCGTACTGCCCTGCCTTGAGGCGGAACTCTTGGCTAATATGTTTTTATGACATTAATCCTGGTTGACTACTAATGCATGCAAAGTATATCTGCACAGAATTGAACTGCCAGTGTTTTTCTTGACCTCACTCTCCTGAAATCTTCTGCACAGCAGCACCCAGACCAGAAGACAGTGGGCCAGCTCTAGGAGCCAATCAGGCCATGCTACGTGCGCATGTGCTATATTTATTACAGGTACCTATATAGCGCCGTCAATTTACACATATATATATATATATATATATTGTACATTCACATCAGTCCCTAACCCTCAAGGGGTGTACAATCTAAGGTCCATAACCCTCAAGGGGCGTACAATCTAAGGTCCCTAACCCTCAAGGGCCGTACAATCTAAGGTCCCTAACTCACATTCATACATACACATACTAGGGACAATTTAGACAGGAGCCAATTCACCTACCAGCATGTCTTTGGAGTGTGGGAGGAAACCAGAGTACCCGGAGGAAACCCACGCAGGCACAGGGTGAACATGCAAACTCCAGGCAGGTGGTGCCGTGGTTGGGATTCAAACCAATGACCCGAGTACTGCCAGGGGGAAGTAGAAGGAGAGAAGAAGTGCCTCTAAATGCAGCAGACCACTTTAATATAGTTTCAAAGTAGGAACACTCACATGTAAGATGAGTAAAACAGGCATGTTTGTATAAACCAGTGTGCAAACACAGTATGGAACGGCTGTCACAGGTGCCTAGACATTCGCGTCTCGCTGGACAAGCGTGGTAGCAGGAGGGAGACAGCCAGCATGCACATACTCCTCAAGATGGTATCTGGAACGCATGCTGAAGCGCAACGTCGGCATAGGCGTGATGACGTCAGTGACCAGAATTAATTGCGACGCGTTTCGGAGCATGCGCTGGCCTCTATTGGCGGAAGTGCGCTCCCTTGTCAAGCATAGGAATGGCAAAGGCAGAAGACCGTTCATTATATACACTAGCTATGGGAACATATTTGGCAATCTGCAATTAACCTAATTGGGGAAATATAAACGGAGACATGTGGGCTCTATATATAAAACATGTGGGTCTTATATTTAAAACAATCAGTGAAGGAAAAATAATAATAAAAAGCGAGGGAAGAATTAAAGATGGTGTAAGATCTCAGCTAATTTGCAGTGTAAAAATGATATGGGGCTTGAAAATAAATAAGAAAAAGAAAAAAGAAAAAGGAAAAAAATTATGAAAAATGAAAAAAATATATGTGTGGGAAAAGAAAAACAAATAGAAGAATGAAAAAATGAAAAAACGAAAAAAGTATATGTGTGGGAAAAGAAAAACAAATAGAAGAATGAAAAAATTTAAAAAATATATGTGTGGGAAAAGAAAAACAAATAGAAGAATAAAAAAAATTAAAAAAATATGTGTGGGAAAAGAAAAACAAATAGAAGAATGAAAAAATTTAAAAAAAATTGATGGAAATGAAAAAATGACAAAATGAAAATATGAAAAATGAGAAATAGATACCGGTATATGAAAACAATGATTAAATGGTATAATGTAATATGATATAATGAAGGGGGAAGTATTAACCATGTATCCACTGTGCTGCCCATTATAGTCAACAAGTGTGAGCAAAATTGTCATCCACATCAGTGTGCTGTCTGGTCAGTAGTCTGGTTGTGTGTTCTTGACCAGGTTGTGTCTTGATCAGGGTCTGGCTGCACTCTCTGTCTGGATCACAAGACTGACTGCACAGAACCGTATAACTTTGGGCAGGTAAATCGGTATTTCAGCTGTGCATTTAAGGTACCCACAGATATGATGACAGATCAGGCAGAAAATAAATTTCATATCTATGGGAAGACCACTAGCTGGTCACCACTTGCCGACCTGCCACAGTACATATACAGGTACAGGCACAGCGACGTACCCAGGGGCAGACTGACAACTCATGGGGACCCTTGGCAATAGAGGATCATGGGGCCCCTGTGTCCTTGCCCAAACTCAAAAAAGCCTATGAAAAAGGTACCAGGGGCATCTCATGGGGCCCCCTACTGACCCTGGGCCCTCGGGCAGTGCCCAAGTTTCCAAATGGTCAGTCCGCCCCTGGACATACCTGTATGTTGCTGCCTGTTTCTGGGGTTTGGTGCACGTGCGCACCCCCACCTACCTTCTCCCCTGTGAGTTTGTCAGCCAATGATTCATAGCCAGGACCGGCTGATCAGCTGTGTCCAATCACAACCTTGAGCTCTGACAAACAACACAGGGCTCTGTAGAGAGGAAATAATTTTTTTGTTTCTTTTCCCTGCAAAGCAGGGAAAAGAAACAAATCGATCTGTAGTAAAAAAAAAAAAAAACACAGCACACAGTACACAATATAACACTTGTTAGGCACACAATTAACCCCTTTTCTGCCCCTGGATGCTAACCCCTTCCCAGCCAATGTCGTTAGTACAGTGACAGTGTATTTGTGTCACTGATGATGTCAGTGGCAGTCAGTTCCCCTCAGCATCAGTTAGAGTCAGATTGCCCGTCACACTATCTCAGTCTCACTATAGGTTGCTGATCGCCGCCATTACTAGTATAAAAAAAATAATAAAAGTTCCAGTATATATCCCATAGTTTGCAAACTCTTTACTTTTCATATAAACTGAACAATAAACACTTATTGGGATTTTTTTTTTTACCAAAGACATGTAGCAGAATACATTTTTGGCCTAAATTTATAAAGACATTTGATTTTTGAATTTTTCTATTGGCTATGTTTAAAAGCAGAAAGTACAAAATATAGTTTTTTTCCCCCGAAATTTTTGGTCTTTCATTTATATAATAAACAATAAAAAAACCCAATGGTGATCAAATTTGACCAAAACAAAACTCTTATGTGTGTGAAAAAAAATATAAATTTCATTTGGTTACAACCACACAATTGGCAGTTAAAGTAGTGCAGTGCAAAATAGCAAACAAATGCCCTGGTCATGAAGGGGGTAAAATCTTCTGAAGCTCATACACAGCTCAAATTTCACCCTTACTGGCATCAACCAGCTTGACAATAGTTGATTGAAAACTGATGGCCGAAAAGTGCCTGCATCCAATGAGATGCAGGCACCAGGGGCGGACTGACCATTTGGAAACTCGGGCACTGCCCGAGGGCCCGGGGTCAGTAGGGGGCCCCATGAGATGCCCCTGGTACCTTTTTCATAGGCTTTTTGAGTTTGGGCAAGGACACAGGGGTCCCATGATCCCTTATTGCCTGGGGGCCCCATGAGTTGTCAGTCTGCCCCTGGCAGGCACCCTTCGGGTATTCTGAAAACCGCTGGAGCTGGCTGTCACAATACAATAACTGGCAAAGGAGATTAATCCACATGGATGGAGGAATCTGGTAGATTTTTTGTTCTACGTCTGTGTGTTTTTCTTACCCGATTTAGAAAGCCTACACTAATCACTATTGGTCCTCCCTGAGGTAAGCAATCATTGCACGTACATTCTCCCCCTAATGACGTGCCAAGTTGAATGTTCCTGCTCATTGACCACCACCCAATGGTGGTCAAAGTGTGTTTGCATGCCCAACAGCTGATGTAGATCATATTAATAGACCTAAAAGGGCAGTTGGACACATCTGCACCATCTGATCACCTTCAGGTCATCTTTGTCTACCGACATGGCCCTAAACATGACCAAATGTTCTCCTCAAGTCTTCAAGGATAACTCAGAGAGGAGCACACAGACGCCTTTGTTGGAGACAACAAAAGTGGTTAGGCATGGTATTCTATCCTCTCTAGTAAGTATTTCATTCGATAGCTGGGAACCATCTAGGACGGGTGTCGGCTACCCGCGGCTCCAGAGCCGCATGCGGCTCTTTTTCACCTTGGCTGCGGCTCCGGAGCACACTGCCCACCAGGTGACAGGCAATAGGGCAGCAATGGGCAAACTACGGCCCGGCGGACCTTTTAATCCGGCCCGCGTAGCTAGGCTCCCGCTAGGCTCCTCTCACAGTCCGCCCTGAAGACCGGTGTAGCATGAAAATCTGTCTCCTATGAGGATCTGTCCCCCTCGACGTATCTGCGCATGTGCCGGAGATCACCGATCGGCTGCTAATGCCTGAAACTGGCACATGCGCAGATACGTCGAGGGGGACAGATCCTCATAGGAGACAGACTTTCATGCTACACCGGAACGGCGCGGGAACACGGCGAGAGGAACGCGCGGAGCAAAGGTAAGTGAATTGACACAGGGGGGACTTGGGGACTTAATATGGCGGATGAATTAATATGGGGAATGAATTACTATATGGGGGATGAATTACTATATGGGGGATTAATTACTATATGGGGGATTAATTACTATGGGGGATGAATTACTATGGGGGATGAATTACTATGGGGGATGAATTACTATATGGGGGATGAATTACTATATGGGGGATGAATTACTATGGGGGATGAATTACTATATGGGGGATGAATTACTATGGGGGATGAAATACTATATGGGGGATGAATTACTATGGGGGATGAATTACTATGGGGGATGAATTACTATGGGGGATGAATTACTATATGGGGGATGAATTACTATGGGGGATGAATTACTATATGGGGGATGAATTACTATGGGGGATGAATTACTATGGGGGATGAATTACTATATGGGGGATGTATTTTCAGTTTTAAAAATGTGGCTCTCAAAAATTTCAATCGTGGTTTTGGCAAGATTTGGCTCAGTTGAAAAAAAAGGTTGCCCACCACTGACCTAAGGCTATGATTGTGATTATGACGATACACTGTGGCCCTGATTAACCCTTTGCTTACTGGGCCCTTAAACCCCCTTCATGACCAGAGCGCTTTTTGCAATATATGCAGTGTCGGATTTGTTTTAAATGTTGCAATGGTTTTGCGGCTCCCAGTCTTTTTTTCCCTCTCGGAAACGGGTCCAAGTGGCTCTTTATGTCTTAAAGGTTGCAGACCCCTGATCTAGGATGAATCAAGCCTGTCTATTCCAAGCCAGTAACTCACCAAAAACAAAAGCAAAGGGGACAATGACTGCCCTGGAACATCTTCAGAAACAAACCAGCGATGCCATATTATGTACCTAATACATACAATCCCATGAATGTGCAAAACATCCAAGAGTCCAAGGTTTTTATTGATAAAATTGAAAAAAACAATGCGTTTCAAGGCAAACCTTGGACTCTTGGATGTCTGTATTGCATCTCCATTGGATTATATGTATGTGGATTCTCAACTCTGGGTCCTTTCCCTGAGCCTGAGGGTAGTCCCCGTTTTGTGGATTGCTGCCGAACCGGAGCCAGTAACAATTTCAGTGACCCTTAGAAAATCTGATTCCAGCATTCCCCATTGGTTCTTGTGTTTGGACGCCCGTACATTGAATCATTTCTATAAAACAGTGGTGGTCAGCTTTCTTGGTGTGGGTATGAACCAGGGGCTGACTGACCATTCGAGCACTCGGGCACTGCCCGAGGGCCCGAGGTCAGTAGGGGGCCCCATAAAATGCCCCTGGTACCTTTTTTATAGGTTTTTTTGGGTGTGCTTTGAGTGTAGGCAAGGACACAGGGGCCCCATGATCCCCTATTGCCCGGGGGCCCCATGAGTTGTCAGTCCGCCCCTGGTATGAACACAACAAAGTCCAGACGGCTGCACTCTTCAACTTTATTTATTATTAAACAAGTAAAAACATCACCAATGGTGGGGGGCAGCAAACAGTGGGCCCGTTTTACGCTGCTACAGCACTTATAAGTTGGTGCAGCCATCTGGACTTTGTTGTGTTCATGCATGTGGCTGGCACCCTCGGAGCTGGATACTGCATTGAAAACTGAAGCCTGGAAATGACCACCTTGAGGGGTTGCCTCATGAGCAACCCCCAACATCACCAAAGGGCCGAATGTGAAATTCAGTGAATATCAAGTGTCAGAGACAGCAGATACATAACAGGATATAGTCAAAGACTAATGGCATGATACAAGAGATAGTCAGAGATTGTGGACATGTTAAAAAAAATGTTCAGAGACTGTGGATGTAAAACAATACATGGTCAGAGACTGCAGACATAATAGAGGAGATGGTCAGAGACTGGGTATAGTAAAAGAGATGGTCAGAGACTGCACTCATGATAAAAGAGATGGTCAGAGACGGAAGACATAGTAGAAGGGATGATCAGAGACTGCAGACATGATACAGGAGATGGTCAGAGACTGGACATAATAAAGATATGGTCAGAGACTGTGGACTTTTTAAAAAAAAGATGGTCAGAGACTGTGGATATAAAACAATACATGGTCAAAGACTGCAGACATAATAGAGGAGATGGCCAGAGACTGGATATAATAAAAGAGATGGTCAGAGACTGCACTCATGATAAAAGAGATGGTCAGAGACTGCACTCATGATAAAAGAGATGGTCAGAGACTGCACTCATGATAAAAGAGATGGTCAGAGACTGTGGACATGTTAAAAAAAAGATGGTCAGAGACTGTGGATGTAAAACAATACATGGTCAGAGACTGCAGACATAATAGAGGAGATGGTCAGAGACTGGATATAATAAAAGAGATGGTCAGAAACTGCACTCATGATAAAAGAGATGGTCAGAGACTGAAGACATGATACAAGAGATGGTCAGAGACTGCAGACATAATACAGGAGATGGTCAGAGACTGCAAACATGATACAAGAGATGGTCAGAGACTGCAGACATAAAACAAGAGATGGTCGGAGTCTGCAGACATGATACACAAGACCTTCAGAGACTGGGGACATGCTATAGGAGTCGTTGGAGACTGGGGACATGCTATAGGAGTCGTTGGAGACTGAGGACATGCTATAGGAGTCGTTGGAGACTGGGGACATGCTATAGGAGTCGTTGGAGACTGGGGACATGTTACACACCACTTCTAGAAATCATTGCTATAACAGGGCAGTAAGGAAAAATGGGATTAGTGTCTGTAGGGGCCCTGAGGGCTGCAAAAAAGTGCCTACAGGTTGGACACCAGGGCTATAAAAGGAGACCAGTAAAAGAAGAAGCTATCACTGCTGATCTCTCCTCCTGAAGACGCCAGTAAGTTGTCATGCTGATCCTCTGTCTTCATTGCTTCAAGTCACTCTTAGATTGTAAGTTCCCAGGATCAGGGCCCTCCTAACCCTCTTAAATTGAACTGTATTGTTGTTGTATTGTCTCCCTTTATATTGTATAGTGCTGAGCAAACTGTTGGAGCCATATAAATCCTGTATAATAATAATATAAATCCTGTATAATAATAATAATATAAATCCTGTATAATAATAATAATATAAATCCTGTATAATAATAATATAAATCCTGTATAATAATAATAATATAAATCCTGTATAATAATAATATAAATCCTGTATAATAATAATAATATAAATCCTGTATAATAATAATAATAATATAAATCCTGTATAATAATAATATAAATCCTGTATAATAATAATAATAATAATATAAATCCTGAATAATAATAATAATATAAATCCTGTATAATAATAATAATATAAATCCTGAATAATAATAATATAAATCCTGTATAATAATAATAATATAAATCCTGTATAATAATAATAATAATATAAATCCTCTATAATAATAATAAATCACCAACTAGAAACAAGAGTGCAGATAATGACGTCTGACTTTTTTCTGACGTTCTAGATCTACAAACTTCTTTACAGTCACTGACAAGGCCAGAACCAACCAAGCAAATGGCATTTAAAGAAAGTCATCAATCTCTCATGACAAGTTTGTGTTAATGAGTCAGCAAAGAGATACAAAATGATCCGACCTTAAAATATTGATTTTGAGCGATCTGACCCTTTTATTTACTCTTTTCTTATGGACTTCCCAGTGGGCTAAGTTTAACCTTTATCTTTTCTCTTAAACACCCTCATTACATTGTAACCAGATCCATATCTAGGCTTTCTCCCTCCCTTCCTCCTTACCTGCTGGGCTTTCTCCAACAGAGCAATCAGAAGCAGAAGACAGAGCTGGATTTGCGGCACCATCTTCATGATTCCAGGTTCAACTGGATCACATAATAGTTCCCGGAAAATTGTTGGAATTTAAAGATCCATTAAAGGGACGTCAGTCTCAGGTCTCCATCGTGAGCAGATGGTTCCACGTCTCCAGTTTGGAGTTCCTCCGAAGTCCAAGCTGTTCTATTTTAGGGTCAAGGTTTACTATTAGTGGCACGCTGGGGTTCTCTTAGCTGGATCTGTTTTTCTAAAGCTGTAATTTCCCAATGGCAGAAAAAAAGCAACAGCTCTTCCTACTATTCCAGTAATACATGCTGGGAGAGGAGGGAGGGCTGTATGCGGAAGGTAGTGGTAGCTGTCATTTCAAGGAAAAGGGAGAGGCTTTGGAGGAGGAACTATTATAATCACTTGTATGTATATAGAAGGGAACAGTTACCATCTGCTAGATATTCTCCAGGAGAACTTCGCTGCTGATTCCAGCTCTTCCATAATCAACATGTCAGTCTCAGGCAACCTAGGAGAGCTGTGTATTCTACTATCTCTTCTTTATACAATGTATCAAAAAAACTCAAAGGGCCCATTTATACCGTATGCAGTTACCTGCGTTTTTCAAATACTTTCCCCACAAAGTGCCGCGCCTCACTCCATATACCCAATATCACATAAATCATGAAAAATATCAAAACCAATCTAACAAAACAAAAATATTAGCAACAAAGTCCAATTTCAAACTTCTATATGTATAATCCAATTTCCACTTCAAACAGCACTTCTTAACCCCTTCACTCCTGAGGGTAAAACAAATCTAAATGCCTAAGCACAATTTTGCAATGTTGACCTGTCTTAGTAAAACTGTCCATATCATCACAACTACTTTGTACATCCGGGTGGATTATACCGCGTTTTTTTCAGGACAAATTGGGCTTTCATTTGGTGGTAAATGGTAATGGATATCTCCTGATTTTTTTTTATTATCAAAGGAAAACTGGCCCCAAAAAAAAATTCCTCTATGTGCGATTGATAGCCCCTGCGTGGGCATGATTTGTTGCTCCTGTGTTAATTGTTATAAATTAATAAAAACCATTGAAATACAAAATAGTAAAAAAAAAACAACTTTTTTTTTATTTAGCTGTGTGTTTCTTGTTACTACCATAACCTACCACCAAAATCAATTCTCCAGCTCTTGACGATCGCAGCGATACCATATATGTGTATGTCATTTGTTGTTTGTACCCGGAGTACAGCCCAGAAACAATAGTGCGCATTTTGTTTTTGTCTTTTTTTTTTTTACCTAAAACACACTGACATTGACACTAACTGATACTGATACCATTTTTAATCCTGATCTTTGACCCTGACCTTTGACCCTGACCATGACCCAAACACTAACCCTTGCACTGCACTAGATCAAACCTTGATCTAGGTATTTTTTCTTTATTTTTTATTTTTTAATATTTATTATCTTTTTCTTTTTTTTTTTACAAACATTTTTTTTTCTCTCTACACCAGGAGTTAGATAGATACAATGTATCTCTCTTCTCCATTCATAGAGAGAGAAAAAAAACAAGGGGGCCGGGCTGTACAGTGACTGATCACTGTGATAGCCAATCAGAGGCTATCACAGTGATCATGTGACCTGGAATTGGGAGTCCCGGATCCCGATCATTAGAACGGGACCCGGGGCCCTCAGTGACACCACGGTCTTTGTGCTGGGAGAGTGCTGTGCGTCGAGTTCCCACCACAAAGACAGGTACGCAAATATGCGGCCCCACAGAAAAAGCCCAGTTCTGTGAGGCCGCATATTTGTGTGGCGTCGGCGTCAAGGGGTTAATGTTGCTATTATGCTAATATTGCTTCCGGCACTTCTTCATGCCAAATAATTGTCAGGGCAGGAGCTGAGGAACGGACAGGCAGGCCTAACAATGTAACGCACTGGCTGACGACAACCACCACCCACAGACCGAAGTCCCTCAGGGCGCGGAGTCTAAGTCCCAGGCTGCCCTTCACCAGGGCCCCTGATGGTGGGGATGGACTTGACGCAGCCAGGAACCAGGTCGCGGCCCCCGAGACACCTCAGCTGCGGTAATGGCCGCCGCCAATGGCGTGTAGCTGGTGGAAGAGACAAAAGAGTAGTCAGACAAGCCGGGGTCAACAACAACAGGACAGAACAGTACAGGACAGCAGACGAGAATCACAGGTCACGAGCCGGGTTCAGCAACAGAGGGTCAGATCAAAGGAGAATACAAAGAATAGTCAAGACAAGCCGAATCAGATACCAGGAGAGTCACGAGAGTCAGAACAGAGTAACAGCAACACAAAGACACAAGACACAAGTGCAAAGAGCATGTGCGGGCCACAGGCTTATATGTCATCAGCCACACCCCTCTGGAGGATGGACCAGAGAAACCTGAAGGCATAAAAGGGCTCCCATCATGCACAGCAGAATCCAAGATGGACACCAGCACATGAAGTAACATAACCACAGGGAAAAGGTAGGACCTTGACAGTACCTCCCCCTCAAGGGCCCCTCCCCCTCCGCGGCTCAACAAAAGGTTTCTGAGGAAAGCGGGTATGAAAAGCGCGGAGGAGGGCAGGAGCATGGACATCCGCGGAAGGAACCCAGGAACGCTCCTCGGGACCATAACCACGCCAATGAACCAGGAACTGTAATTGACCGCGCACCAATCGAGAGTCCAGGATCCGGCTCACCTCATACTCCTCATGACCGTCAACCCGGACAGGACGGGGCCGAGGAAGAGAGGTAGTGAAGCGATTGCAGATCAGAGGTTTCAACAGGGAAACATGAAAGATATTGGAGATCCGCATCCCAGACGGAAGGGCAAGTGCATAGGCCACCGGATTCACTTTGCGGAGAATGCGGAAAGGACCGACAAAACGGGGAGCCAGTTTGGGTGTGGGCACCCGAAGATTGAGGTTGCGAGTAGACAACCACACCCGATCGCCGACCTGGTATGAAGGAGCGGGCAACCGTCTGCGATCAGCCTGGAACTTCTGGCGCTGAGCTGAGTCCCTCAAGGCCCTCTGGATCTGCCCCCAAGAAGAACGCAGGGCAGCAAGATGGTTCTCCACAGCCGGAATGTCCTGTGGTGAGAACCTCTCAGGTAATACCGCGGGTTGAAACCCATAGTTGGCCATGAAGGGAGACATCCCGGTGGAGGAGTTGACCGCCGAGTTCCTGGCAAACTCTGCCCACGGCAGGAGATCGGCCCAATCATCCTGATGGTCTGAAATATAACACCGAAGGAATTGTTCTAAGGCCTGATTGGAACGCTCCGCAGCCCCATTGGACTGCGGGTGGTAGGCTGATGAAAAGGAGAGACTAATACCCAACTGGGAGCAGAAGGCACGCCAGAATCTGGACACGAACTGACTCCCGCGGTCTGAGACAATCACCTTAGGTAACCCATGCAGGCGAAAAATCTCCCTGGAAAAGACCGTGGCCAGTTCCTGCGCTGTGGGTAATTTCCTGAGTGGAATGCAATGGTACATCTTGGAAAACCGATCGACGATCATGAGGATGACCGTATGACCCCGAGACACCGGGAGGTCTACAATAAAGTCCATCCCTAGATGTGACCAAGGACGCTCCCCATTGGGAATGGGTTGCAGAAGACCCAAAGGGAGATGCCGTGGAGACTTATTCTGGGCACAGATCGAACATGCCGCTACATAAGAGGCAATGTCGGCACGGAGGGTTGGCCACCAGAATAAGCGAGAGACGACCCAACACAGCTGGTTCTTCCCTGGATGCCCGGCAGTTTTGGCGTTATGGTAGGTACGTAGCAGGCGGGTGCGCAATCCCTCGGGTACGAAACATCTACCCTCCGGCCTCCCGGGAGGAGCATCAGTTTGAGCCGCCAAAATCTGCTCCCCAAGGGGAGAGGTCAGACTGGTGCGAATGGCAGCCAGGATCTGATCTGGAGGTATAAGTGAGATTGGCTCAGAGTCCTCCCTGGACAACTCAGAGTATTGCCGTGATAACGCATCAGCCCTGACATTCTTGGAACCAGGCAAATATGAAACCACATAGTTGAAGCGTGACAAGAACAGAGCCCATCTGGCCTGGCGGGGTGTCAATCTCTTGGCCTCCGAAAGATAAGTCAGGTTCTTGTGATCGGTAAGAATGAGGACCGGAACCGCGGAACCCTCGAGCAGGTGCCTCCATTCCTTGAGAGCCAGAATGATGACCAACAACTCCCGATCTCCAATCTGGTAGTTGCACTCAGCCGAGGAAAGCTTCCTGGAGTAGAACCCACAGGGAAGTAGGGGTCCATCGGGTGACCGACGCTGAGACAGGAGAGCCCCTACTCCCGTCTCGGAAGCATCAACTTCGAGGACGAAGGGCAACCCAGGATTGGGATGCGAAAGAATCGGAGCCGAAGCAAAGGCAGCTTTCAGAGCCTCGAAAGCTCTGATGGCCTCGGATGGCCACTCGTGAGGGTTACTCCCCTTCTTGGTTAGGTCAGAGAGAGGCTTTGCCAATGTGGAGAAGTTCCTGATGAACTTCCGATAGTAGTTGGCAAAACCCAGAAAGCGCTGAATGGGCCGAAGACCATTGGGACGAGGCCACTGCAGAACTGCCGCAACCTTCTGAGGGTCCATGGAAAATCCCTCCGCGGAAATTATGTAGCCCAAAAAGGCAACCTGGGATCGATGGAACTCGCACTTCTCGAGTTTACAAAAGAGTCCGTTCTCACGCAATCGTTGCAGCACCTGCTTAACATCCTGGACATGGGACTCCATGGAGGTAGAGTAAACCAAGATGTCATCCAGGTAAACCACTACGCATTGCTGCAACAAATCACGAAGGACATCGTTTATGAATTCCTGAAAGACCGCGGGCGCGTTACACAATCCGAAGGGCATCACCAGGTATTCGTAGTGCCCAGTTCTGGTGTTAAACGCGGTCTTCCACTCATCCCCCTGTCTGATCCGTACGAGGTTGTACGCCGCCCTAAGGTCGAGTTTGGTAAAGACCGTTGCTCCCTTAAGGCGGTCGAATAACTCAGAAATCAAAGGAATTGGATATGCATTTTTAATGGTAATCCGATTGAGACCCCTATAATCGATGCAGGGCCTCAATTCCCCACCTTTCTTCTTTACGAAAAAAAACCCCGCTCCTGCTGGGGAAGTAGACTTACGAATGTGCCCCCGGGAAAGCGCATCCACCACGTACTCCTCCATGGCCTTATTCTCCGCAACCGAGAGAGGGTACACCCTGCCACGTGGAGGAGTGGCCCCGGGTTGCAGGGATATGGCGCAGTCGTAAGGACGATGCGGTGGTAAGGTACCAGCGCGTACCTTATCGAACACGTCCCGGTATTCCCCATAGTCGGTGGGCAACGCAGAGTCCGAGGAGGCACACAATACCTTAACCGGCCCCCGGATGCACCCGGCCCCACACTGTGGAGACCATGAGAGAATCTCGGCTGTTTGCCAATTGAAGGTTGGATTGTGCCTCTGGAGCCAGGGATACCCCAAAACCACCGAATAGTGTGGGGAAGAAATCACCTGAAAACAGGCCAACTCCCTGTGAACAGCCCCAATGGCTACCTCTAGTGGCAGGGTCTCGTGGGTAACCTGCGGCGGCTGCAGGGGCCTGCCATCTATTGCTTCGAGAACCAATGGGGCAGCACGAGCCTGCAGGGGAATGGAGTGCTGCGCAGCAAACGAGCTGTCCAAGAACAACCCACCGGCCCCAGAGTCTACCAACGCCTGGGCCGTCACCGAGCCCCCTGTCCAAGAAAGGACCACGGTGATCAGTGGCTTATCCTTGCGGAACGCCGGGGACGAGGAAACTCCACCCAAGATCTGTCCCCGACATGATCTCAGGTGCGAGCGTTTCCCGGACGGACCGGACAAGACTGCCGAAAGTGCCCACCGAGGCCACAGTACAGGCAGCGACCCTCCCGACGCCGAGCGGCCCGCTCCCCCTCGGAAAGGCGAGCAAACCCCAGCTGCATGGGTTCCCCACCAGACAAGCTATCCCCAGGAGGCGTGGGAGGAGAGGGAGGAACGGGTGGGACAGAAAACGCAGGTGCCAGTCGATTGGAAGGCCTCCGCAGGCGTTCCTTGAGTGAAGGCCTCTCCCTGAGCCTGGTGTCAATCAGGATCAGGAAAGAGATGAGCTCCTCCAACACCACAGGCAGTTCCTTAGCTGCAATCTCGTCCTTCAATGAGTCAGAAAGACCCTGAGAAAACGCAGCCACCAGAGCCTCATTGTTCCAACCGACCTCTGCCGCCAGGGTACGAAACTCTATAGCGTACTCGGCCACGGTCCGTGAACCCTGATGCATGGTCATGAGCAGCTTGGCCGCCGAGGCGGAACGAGCCGGTACGTCGAATACCCTACGGAAGGCATCGACAAAACCAGAAAAATCTTGAATCACCGGGTCGTTCCTCTCCCATAAGGGATTTGCCCAGGCCAAGGCCTTGTCTGAGAGTAGTGAGATGAGGAACCCCACCTTTGACCTCTCAGACGGAAAGGCGTGGGGTATTAATTCAAAATAAATACCCACCTGGTTGAGGAACCCACGACACTGACTCGGCTCACCCCCAAAGCGCTGTGGAAGAGGGGCTGAACCGGTCATACCTCTGGACACCGCGGGTGCCGCATCAGCCGCGGCGGTAGGCACAGCAAGCGGAACAGCAGCGGAAGCGACCACCGGAGCGACAACCGGCCTAATAACACCAGGAGTAAGGTGCGCGGTGCGTGCAAGCAGAGTTTGCAACGCCTGAGCGAACTGATCCAACAGGTGATCCTGTTGATCGAGTCTGGCGACTAGCATTGGGAGCGAAGGCGTGCCTGCACCGTCAGGGTTCATGGCACTTGTGTAATGTCAGGGCAGGAGCTGAGGAACGGACAGGCAGGCCTAACAATGTAACGCACTGGCTGACGACAACCACCACCCACAGACCGAAGTCCCTCAGGGCGCGGAGTCTAAGTCCCAGGCTGCCCTTCACCAGGGCCCCTGATGGTGGGGATGGACTTGACGCAGCCAGGAACCAGGTCGCGGCCCCCGAGACACCTCAGCTGCGGTAATGGCCGCCGCCAATGGCGTGTAGCTGGTGGAAGAGACAAAAGAGTAGTCAGACAAGCCGGGGTCAACAACAACAGGACAGAACAGTACAGGACAGCAGACGAGAATCACAGGTCACGAGCCGGGTTCAGCAACAGAGGGTCAGATCAAAGGAGAATACAAAGAATAGTCAAGACAAGCCGAATCAGATACCAGGAGAGTCACGAGAGTCAGAACAGAGTAACAGCAACACAAAGACACAAGACACAAGTGCAAAGAGCATGTGCGGGCCACAGGCTTATATGTCATCAGCCACACCCCTCTGGAGGATGGACCAGAGAAACCTGAAGGCATAAAAGGGCTCCCATCATGCACAGCAGAATCCAAGATGGACACCAGCACATGAAGTAACATAACCACAGGGAAAAGGTAGGACCTTGACAATAATATTACAAGCATTACAAAAAAATAATCTCCATAAGTAGCCTAAATGTGAAAATCAAAATAATATCAATAATATAAATCAAACGTGGCTGGTTAGGGCGTGATCAGCAGTGACGTCACCATGTATGCCGTGATCACGTGGCTGGACCATGTGATCGCTACTACGGGATTTGTATTCTGCAGAGCGGGTGGTGAGACGCACACTGTATCTGTCAGCGCTTTCACCGCTATTAGCTGCTACAATTTATCTACTGAATGCTTTTTGTACTTTTATACAATGTGAGTTTTATTCCAAGGGGGGTATTTGTTGGCAATAAATGATCTAAATGTTATTATGCCATGGTGAGTGTTTTTCCATTTACCTACATATGGAATTTGAATACCACTTACCTTGATGGAGCCTAAACTGGATTAACCATTTGATGAGCGATCATTATTCTTACATCTAAGCTGATCTGGTCAAAATAGTTTCCACATCTAATGGTTTTTGATTTCAATGCTGACTAATCACCTGCATATGGTGAGTTTTCACTTTGATGGGGTGTTGCGCACGTCAGAGATCACGTTTTTGGTGGATATCTTTTTGAAGGGAAGATTTGGACTTTGTTTATGATATGAACTGATTTTTGTCACTTTATGCACTCTTTTGGTGGAAGTGTTATTTTCATTGTAATTGATTTATTTATTTAAATATAATTTATTTATGTGTATTTGTTTCATATTTTACATAATTTTGGAGATTGATTTGTATTTCATTAGCGAGTGCTGTTTACGGTGTTTTTGCACTGTTTTTTAGGTTTTTAATATCACAGGCATACCTTGGTTTACGAATTTAATGCGTTTTCCGGGACGTTTCGTGTTGCGAAAAATTCGTAAACCGAAACGCGATTTCCCATAGGAATGCATTGAAAACCAATTAATCCCTTCCAAAGGTCAGAAAAATGTAAAAGAAAAAGTCTTTTATCTGTTTAAAACTCTTTATAAAGTGCACTTTAAAGGCATAAATACTGTACAGGGACTTGATTAAAAATTAATTCGTAAATGTATTGAAAACCAGTTAATCCATTCCGGAGGTCAGAAAAAAAGTTTAAAAAAAGTCTTTTAGGTGTTTAAAACTCTTTATAAAGTGCACTTTAAAGGCATAAATACTGTACAGGGACATGATTAAAAATTAATTCATAAATGCATTGAAAACCAATTAATCTATTCTGAAGATCAGAAAGGAGTAAAAAAAAGTTTTATCTGTTCAAAACTCTTTATAAAGTGCACTTTAAAGGCATAAATACTGTACAGGGACATGATTAAAATTAGTTCATAAATGCACTGAAAACCAATTAATCCATTGGTCAGAAAAAAGTAAAAAAAAAGCCTTTTAGCTGTTCAAAACTATAAAGTGCACTTTAAAGGCAATGCATCCTGGGGAAGCTTGCTTCATATTGCGAAAAAAAAAATTGTCAACTGAGGCATTATTTTCAATGGATTTTCATTCGTAAACCGAAAATTACATTAACTGAAGTGGTCGTTATTATACAGGATTTATATGGCACCAACAGTTTGCACAGCGCTTTACAACATGAAGGCAGACATTACAGTTACAATACAATTTAGTACAAGAGGACACAGAGGGCCCGGCTCGGTAGAGCTTACAATGTAGGAGGAGCTTATATTGTGAACGCCCTCCTCCTGATGTACTCTCACCTGGTATATATGACCAAACCGTTAAGTAGGGTCATATAACGCTTGTGTGCATGGAAAAACGCAGGTAACTGTAATGGAACATAGAAAATGATGGTGTCATGTTCACATCAGAACGCAGTGTTTCTATGTGCCATAGCAACATGTTTGCATAATATCATACCGCAATGCACAGAAACGCTTGTAAAAATGCACCGCAAAGCACCTCTCACCCACAACAATAGGCCAGGGGAAACATGCCTTTGAAAAAAAAATGCAGATAAATATGCGTATAAGTGTGCATAACAATGCGCATGCAAAAACATGCCAAAATGCAATGCACTGGTCCCACGCACCGCAAACTAGCACATTATGACAGATGTAGCTCTACCCCCTTGAGGGCTGGATTTTGCTGGGTCCCCCTAAGCTCTGCACAACCAGGCACATCTCATTTTCTCTCTCAGAATCAGTAAAACAGTCCTTGAGCTTGTTTTTGTTTTTATTAGTAGTTAATAACTTGGATGGGGTCTAGGGGTATATGGGGTGGCCGAGAAACTTTAAAACTTTGAGGACAACTTCTTAGCAAACTCTACAAAATGTGGACTAAAAATCAACAACCCCTTTGGAGAACCTCCTCAGACCCCAGATGAAACTCTCCTCATCCACCCGGCTCTTCTGAGGGTATCCCTGGGCAAGGGATCTACAGCTGAGTAGTCTCAGATAAGAACTAGTTGGGTATTGCACCTGACTGCCCTTTTCCTTCTGTGGCCCAAGGGGTGTAAAAATACTCACACTGTCCTTTTTCTGTAGCTTAGTGGGTTGCAGACACTTTCAGGCCTTATGCTGGGTTTGCTCCTTCCTTGCTTACAGGCTGTCCTCCCTAGGAGACTGTGGTACATTGGGGATCCTTCTGTCTGCTCCAGCCTGTAGGTAAGCTCCCTCCCTGAGGCCCCCCCCCAGACTCCATGCTCCAGCATCTTCCTTTAGTCCATCTTCCTCTGGACTCCAACAACTTCCCTGCTGTTCCTTCTTCAGTCCATCTTCCTCTCCACTCCAACAACTCCCCTGCTGTTCAGGCTTTCTCACATTTAAGGGCTGTCCAAGTCACCATGCCAGGCCTACCACCTGGCAATCGGCCAGGTTCTCTTAAATATGCAAATCCAGGCCTCCTCCCCTCCTCCGTCCCTCTTCCAGAACGTTCCAAGGGAGGGCTCTAGAAGCCCTGACCTGTAGAGCCTCCAAGCTTGAACTGAGGTAACCTCACTGCCTCACTCTCAGGCCGGCTCATCCCAGGCTTCCAACAAGCCTCTGACTAACCAAAAAAAATCCTATCTACCTAGTGGGTGCTACATCCACCCCCCGCTACAAATAGCCATGTCCTCACTGGCTGGGGAACAAATAAATGGTTCGTGACTCCAGGGGCAGGACATCCCATATAAAAAATACAGGGAGGGGAAAAGGGAACAAACTTGGAAGGGGATGTTTACAAATAAATATGTCAGTAGCAAAAATATAATATGTACACTTTACATATATAAAGTAGCAATGTCAATATATTTACACACTACAGCTCCCTGCAGCTAGCAACGTGAAGAAAGGAACACAACATTTGGCATATGTACATTAAGTCATTTGGTATGAAATGGAGCACCTCCTCCTTGAAGGTATCCACAAAAGTTCAGAACTTGTTCCTCAGCAGGAAAGACAGCCGTCCATGTGATACCTGCAGAACAGCACAATCCTAACTATCTAGCTGTCTCAATAATTTATGTTTCAAACACTTCGGCAATAAATGTCTTCGAGCTATAAAAAAATAATTTAAGAAGGAGCCCCTCCTGGCTAAGTAATGAAGCTAGGCTGCAT
The DNA here is from genome assembly GCF_062004578.1 of Staurois parvus. Taxonomy (NCBI): domain Eukaryota; kingdom Metazoa; phylum Chordata; class Amphibia; order Anura; family Ranidae; genus Staurois; species Staurois parvus. The sequence goes on along the minus strand of NW_028319117.1, from coordinate 485,213 downwards.
CCCAGCATCGTCCCCAGGCCAGCACATCTGGGAAGAGATAAAACAACTTTAATCCGACTTAGTTCGTAAAGAAAAGAAAAAAAAAAGACAATCCCGTTGGGCTGGAATCCTGCATCAACCTTCTTTTTGCTTCTAACAGTACAATCGGGGGCTAAGCAGTCTAACAACTGTGCCATCAGGCTTCTAGGCGGCTAAAGAATACCTGCAACTTGGCCATCCAGCTTTAACCACTTGCCTACCAGGCACTTATACCCCCTTATTTACCAGGCCAATTTTCAGCTTTCAGCGCTGCCGCAGTTTGATTGACAATTGCGCAGTCATGCAACATTGTACCCATATGAAATTTTGATCATTTTTTTCTCACAAATAGAGCTTTCTTTTGGTGGTATTTAATCGCTACTGGGCGCTTCACTTTTTGCGCTATAAATAAAGAAAGTGCAAACAATTTGAAAAAAAAAAAAAGTTTCTTTGTTTCTATTGTAAAATTTTTCAAACAGGTATTTTTTCTCCTTCACTGATGTGCGTTGATGAGGCAGCACTGATGGGCACTGATAGGCGGCACTGATGGGCACTGATAGGCAGCACTAAAGGGCACTGATAGGCAGTACTAATGAGGTGGCACGGATAGGCGGCACTGATTGACAGCACTAATGAGGTGTCACGGATAGGCGGCACTAATATGCAGCACTGATAGGCGGCACTGATAGGTGACACTGATGATGGGTACTGATAGACGGCACTGACTGGCATCACTGCTGGGCACTGACTGGCACAACCCCTGGGCACTGACTGGTGGCACTGACTGGCAGCACTGCTGGGCTGCACTGGTGGGCAGCACTGGTGGGTGGGCATAGGTGGGTGGCACTGGTGGGCACAGGTGGGTGGGCACAGGTGGATGGCACTGCTGGGCACAGGTAGGTGGCACTTCTGGGCACAGGTGTGTGACACTGCAGAGTGGCACAGGTGGGTGCACTGCTGGGCACAGGTGGGTGCACTGCTGGGCACAGGTGGGTGATCTGCTGGGCACAGGTGGGCGGAGCTAGTGGGCGCACTGCTGGGCACAGGTGGGCGGAACTTGCGGGTGGCACTGCTGGGCACCGATCATCAGGGCACTGATCATCAGTGCCCTGATGATCGGTGCCGATCCCCGCTCTGACAACTGCCGGTTCTCGGCAGTACTTTCCTCACGATCTGACAGCGTGAGGAAAGTGCAGCCGAGAACCGGCACTTGCATTTCCCTGTGATCAGCGTGTCATTGGACACCGCTGATCACGTGGTAAAAGGCCGCTGTGATTGGCCTTTTACCACATCACGTGATCAGCTGTGTCCGTAGGACACAGCGATCACGGAGATCGCCGGGTGCGCGCCCCCTGGGGCGCGCAGGAGAGCGCGTTCTGGGAGGACGTCATATGACGTCCACTCAGAACTGGCCGGCCGCAGTGCAGCCGTCAATCGGCTATCTGCGGTCGGCAACTAGTTAACAACCATTACCTGGTCTCTGTAAATATCCATTCTTGAGTAATGTCCTGGAATTTGGTCCAGGTTTCCCGATTATGAGACCCCCGTAATGGTTTAGGAACATGCATGTAGTTCCAAACTAGGTCAGCTTACCACTGCAATCTGAAGGTCTCAACAATGTCCATGACATCCTGTGGGACGTAGGGGTGGTCCCCACTCAAGAGCCACCCTCTTTTGAATCTCCGTTTGAAAATGGGAAAATATGGGAAGCTCCTACTTCCTGCCCTGTCCAGGGTGTACACAGGACGGTGGGGAATGAAGTATGCATTTATTGAAAGAAGAATTCTGAGGTCTGGTTCTAGCCCAGGGAGTTGAGGATCCTGACTGAACCTGGGGTTTAGCTTGAGTTGGCTCTATCCTCTTTGGTCTGTCAGCTAAGCCTGGGGTAGAGTAACTTCCTGACAGTCCCATCAGAGGTTCAGTTTCCTCGGTAGTGTCCCCCCAGTCCCATTCCTTCTCTGAGTTGCTACCTGGGGACCATTCCTCGCAGTTTACCTCCAGGGGCCCAAACTCTGCCTGCAGTTGTTGCATTTTAGGAAGTATTCATTGTTGATTGTTGTTGATTTCTGTTATTGCTTGCTATATTCACCAATCAGCCATAACTTTATGACCGCCCACCTAATATTAGGTAGGTCCCCCTTTGCCACCAAAACACCCCTGATCCATCTCAGCATGGACTCTATTAGACCTCTGAAGGTACGCTGTAGTATCTGGCACCAAGCCATCAGTAGCAAATCCTTTAAGTCCTGTAAGTCGTAAAGTTGTTTATCCTGCTCATCCCACAGATGCTCAATTGGATTGAGATCTGGATAATTAGGAGGCCAAGTCACCCACACCTCAGACTCGTTGTTGTGTTCCTCAAACCACTCTTAAATAATTTTTGCAGTGTGGCAGGTCACATTGTCCTGCTGAAGGAGGCGACTGCTATCAAGGAATACTGTTTCCATGAAGGGGTGTACTTGGGCACCAACAATGTTTAGGTAGGTGGTAAAAGTAAAATCTATATGAATGATAGGAGCCAAGGTTTCCCAGCAGAACATTGCCCAAAACATCACGCGTTCTCCTCCGGCTGGTCTTCTTTCCATACGGCATCATGATGCCAACTCTTCCCCAGGTAAGTGACGCACATGCACCCGGCCATCCACATGATGTAAAAGAAAATGTGACTCATCAGACCAGGCCACCTTCCTCCGTTGCTACGTGGTCCAGCTCTGATGCTCACATGCCCATTGTAGGCGCTTTTGGCTGTGGACACGGATCATCATGGTCTTCAGCTACACAGCTCCATACACAACAAACTTCAATGAACATTTTATCTGCTTTCAACACATCAATTTCAGGGACAACGTTTAATTGCTGCCCAAATTACCCCGCAGACTTTCAGATGCCATTGTAAAAAGATAATCAATGTTATTCCCTTTACCGTGGTCATAAAGTTATGGCTGATCTGTGTGCGTACCTGTTATATACATATATGTGCTTGCTAACAGAGTGATTGATTGATGTAAGAGACATTTTTATCTTAGCCATGCAAAAATGCCCTCGCCACCCTCTTATACCTATCATGCCATTGCTTTCTTGCCACTCCTGCCCCCGTCAGCAGTAATTCTGGTTAAACCCTCTTCATACTGCTAAATATCCATTCCAGCAAACTTTGCAATAAACAGGGATTTTTATTTCACATACATTGCAATATATGTTTAAACCGGCCAACTGCGTCAAAGTAATCCCTCCTGGCCAGTCCCTACTCTACTCTGCCAATGCAAATGCTACTGTGGACACAATGCCAACATGGGGCAAACAGACACGAAGTGGGGGAGAGCTACTACCTCTGTACCTCTCCCCCACTATGTGTCTGTTTGCCCCATGTTAGCATTGTGTCTACAGTAACATTTGCATTGGCAGAGCAGAGTAGGGACTGGCCAGGATGGATTACTTTGATGCAGTTGGCCGGTTTAACCCATGCACAAATGTTTAAAAAAAAAATGACTGGTCCACTGTTCACTTCTCCCTGAGATTGACTAAAATAACCACACTGACAACAAAGATACTTTTAACTGCATTGATACTTTATTATTTAAGTATTGGCCACAGCTTGATATCTATGAATAATGAACACTCAACCAATAAAACATATCTAACACCAAATCCCTTTTAGCAGTGCTGAGTGGCGTATCTCCACTTTTCTTCCTTAGTAGGAGCCAATTCATCCCCCAGCCGTCCAGGTTAGGCTCGGGGGCTTACTTGGGCCTCCTGCTACCACTTCCACCTCCTCTACCAGCCACCTGTCACCTCAGTCCACAAAAGGGATAAACACCAGCTGTGATAAAAAATACCGCGTGATAACATATATACATGACTAGAACCAAGAATAACAAGTTGTCTCTTAATTATGCGCTAATCACAATAATGCCACAGACATTCCAAAACAAATAATGAGATGAGAAGACAATCGATAATACACCATAACATAATCAGTAAATGGAAGGAATATGGGAGTGAAATTTTCTGTGCGTTTGGCCCACGGTCACGATTTATTGTCTGTTACACCTTTTTGGTCTTCATTTTGGACCTTTATTATTTCACCTTTCCCTTCACCCCCATATTCCTTCCATTTACTGATTATGTTATGGTGTATTATCTATTGTCTTCTCATCTCATTATTTGTTTTGGAATGTCTGTGGCATTATTGTGATTAGCGCAACATCAATTTTCTGTTTGCTGTTTTTTGCTACTGGTATAACCGGGTGTGTGCTGCTGTCCCATTACTCCCATCTTTTCTAGTAGCAGTGTGAAAAGTTTTTTACATATTGCTTCTTAATTAATTATTTTGTATTTATTTATTCATTGTCCTGTAAGAAAAAACTGCACTTTTTTTTTTTAATTTATGTATTTTTTTCTTTTTTTTTTCTCTGCAATTTTTTATTTATTATAAATGTCATAAGCAAAGCCATAACAACAAAACCCAGGAACAAAAACTTGGGGAGGGAGGGGACTTTCTTCGTGGAAGGGCACCAACTGAGTGACCAGTATGTCATGGGACCAGGGGCGGACTGACCGTTTGGAACTCGGGCACTGCTCGAGGGCCCAGGGTCAGTAGGGGGCCCCATGAGATGCCCCTGGTACCTTTTTCATAGGCTTTTTTGAGTTTGGGCAAGGACACAGGGGCCCCATGATCCCCTATTGCCCGGGGCCCCATGAGTTGTCAGTCCGCCCCTGCATGGGACTTAAAGTCTCCTTTTTCTTCCTCCTACCAATAATCTGCCACCACAATCCAAATCATGCCCCTTCACCATCCCGCCCTTCTGCCATCACTCAACCCCTTAATTACCCTACAGACTAGTCCGAAGGGACCGTTTATAACCCAGGGCATTGCTTTTTAGGCCTGAAGATTACACAAAACCTCCAAACATTATATATTTTCTGAAAGCAGACACCCTAGAGCAGTGGTTCTCAACCTTCCTAATGCCGCGACCCTTTAATACAGTTCCTCATGTTGTGGGGACCCCCAACCATAAAATTATTTTCGTTGCTACTTCATAACTACAGCAGCTCTTCTCATTCCTGCCATACAAGGCGTCACACCTCCCCCATCCCCACCACACAGAGCAGCCAGCTCTCTTTACACACGGCCCGCTCTCACCTCCACCTCGCCACCATCATGGATCCGCTCTCCCCCCTTCTTCACCCAGTCCCCAGCTAGCCGGCTCCCTGGCAGAGGCCACGCCCAATCTGAGGACGTCAAAACTTTTTCACTGACGCTTCCCGTTGACACATCACCTTGTCTGGTTGTTCAATTTCAATCCCGATAAGCCCTGCCCCGCATTTAGAGCTGGGGATGATGTCGCCGCTCAGCGATGATTGGGTGAGCAGTGCAGACAATGGGCATGGCGGATGTTGTGGGAGATGATAGGCTGGGGCAGAGGGGTCAGGTGTCATCACTGCTGACTGTTCTCTTACTCGTATGTGGGCGTATCTGCATGTGGGCGGACCCGCCTGGAGACGGATAGAGGAGCGGTGTCTCGGTTCCTAAGACCAAATCGGAAATATGTTTTTTCCGATGGTCTTAGGCTACCCCTGTGAAAGGGTCGTTCGACCCCCAAAGGGGTCGCGACCCACAGGTTGAGAACCGCTGCCCTAGAGAATTAAATAGCAGTGGTCACAATTTTTTATATCACACCATTATACCGCAAAGGTCTAAGAAACCCAAACTTTCAGTTAAAAAACACAGTAAGGTGAATTTTAGAGCAAACAAAAGCAATAAATTACCTACATTTCTGGTAAAATATAAAAAATGAGGTTGCACCAAAGAAACAGATACCCAACATGTCAAACCTTAAATTTCTGTGCATCCGTGAAATGGCGACACCCTATATTTTCTATAGGCGACACTTCAAAAGCCCCTACAGGTCATCAGTTTGGCTTTAGAGAGGAAGTGCTAGATCTATTGCTTTCACTCCGGCATGCAGGGCGATATGTAAAATGTGTATCACAATCAAAGTTTTCATGTATAGGCGCCCCTGATTCATGTGTTCGTATGTGTGTATATGTGGGGGGGGGGGGGGGCTCACAGTCTTTTTTAGGGTGGATGTTATGTGCTTGGGTGTAACTTCATTTTTTTGTCATAAAATTTTTTATTTGTTCTTAACTTTTTTTTTAATCACCTAGGCCATTTAGACCTCTGGGCTCCACTGGATGTATTGCAATACATCTCTCTCCGGCTATTCTAGATGGAGATGGAGAAAGTGACAGCAGTTACCCGGAAGTGACGTCATACACGGGTCACAGCAAGAGGGGGGAGGACAGCAGACATGTGTCCGCTCTCCTCCCTCCCCTCCACCCGCCGGCACACACCATGTCGGCACGCAGATGTGCAAGTGGAGCTTGAGATACATGGTGAAGAGCGCCAGGGACTGCGGAAGCAAACAGGAGGCAGAACAGCCACCCGAATGCTTCTAGCTGACAGGCAGGAGTCTGCTTGTCAGTTTTATACACAATCGTGGCAGCCATTGGATTGTGTGTAACCCCCCCCTCCCCATAGTAAATGGCTGTAAATTGCCGTATGTGAGTATATGGCAGTTCACTTGTAAAGTCATGTATATGTAGTGCCCCTCTAGATTTCCAGGGGGAGCTAGAGTTTAATTTTTAGTGAGGAGGGCTGGGTAGCAGCCTGGGTGTGATAGCTAGTTGAGTCAGATTTCCATCAGGGCTGAGTGGCTTGAGTGGCTCTGCAGGCCAGTTCCCTGATACTTCCCCCTGCTCTAGAATATTGGAAATGATTCTAGAAGCAGTGGGCAGCTGTGAGGGGCTGGTCTGCACACTTGGAGGATCTTGGCCAATCCCCAAGCAAGAGACTTGGCATGGGGCCAGGGCAGCCTTCAAATGTGGTGGAGCCTGCTCAGCAGCAGGAGAGTTTGGGTGGAAGATGAAGTGAGAGGCTGGAGAGCAGAAGTTTGGGAGGGTGCCCAGATGGGAAGGAGCTCACCTACAGGCAGAGGAGCTGGAAAGGAGGAAAGCTCAGGACATCACCAGCCCTCAGAGCGAGGACCATCTGTGCAGCAGGGAAGGAACGACCCAGCAGAAGGCCTGAGAGCAGACACCGACCGATCAGCTCAAAGACAGAGGACTGATTGAGTAGACCTACACTCCCTGGGCCAGTAAGGGGAAGGAGGACTCTAGTGGGAAACTGAATTTGCATGCTACCCAGGACTGTCTTCTATTAAAAATGACAGTCACTGGATCTCCTGTCCAGGGATTTACCCAGTACAGCTGGATGAGAGGAGGAATCATCTAGGGTCTGGGGTGGTAAACCAGGAGATACTGGCTAGCTCTCCAGAAAATAATTTGTGGTGTTAAAGAGACTTGTACATAGTTCCAGGAAGATTGTCCTTGGTTGCCATTACCTTTGGGCATCCCATACATCCCTTACCCCATCCAAGTTCAATTCCCCTATTAAAATAAAAAAAAACAAGCTCCAAGACTGGTTACTGTCTCCTGGATGCAAGTCTGCGTGTTGCCTGGCTGTGCAGGACTATAGGGGGACCCAAAACTCATCAACTTCTATGGAGACAGAGCTACATATAGCATGTGGATGTACTTCCCGAATGCTGGAAGTCATAAACTCCATACATAATACATGGGTTTCTATGAGTACTGCCATATACCTGAGCACAGGCATTCATGTCATATCTGTATGTAGCTCCTGGGCTTCCTGGGGGCAGAAATACGCCATATCTACATCCTACATAGCCTCGTGAGACCGTGTGCATGAGGCCTTTGGATACAAGGACTGTGGCAAATGTCACTGTGTTGGCTCAAGCTATAAGCCCCTACCACTGTTAATGCAGTTCTGCCAGACCTATAATGTGCCGCGATGGGCACATCACGCTGCCTAATTGTTCTCCTTGGGATGCCCAAGGTTGAAACCACCCTAGGAGAAAAAAATAAATCTACGACCCTTCCCATCACAGCCTTTGCTGAAATGAGCAGTGCTGGAGACTAGAGATGAGCGAATCGAACATGACGAAGTGGAATTCGTTCCGAAGATTTGGAAAAATTCTATTCGCGACGAATCTGAAGATTAGCAAACTTCGGATGCACGAATCGAATTTTCCCAAAAATGGCGGCGACATGTGTGGCGACGGAGAAAATGGACAGAGAAGATGGGGCGGGGATCTCTGGGAAGGCGCGCAGACAAGGCGCGCTGACCCATAATGCATTCATGACATGTGATCGCATTAGCCAATCAGCAGCCAGCCAGCACTGTGTAATGGTGGAGCTATAAATTGCGGCCATCTTAGAATTCTCCATTAGCCTCCAGTCATTCAAGAGAGACAGACCTGTGTGTATTAAGGGACAGAGTTAGGGCCACAGAGACTTTAGGGCCACAGAATCGTTACTCAGGGACACAGAATTGTTACTCAGGGACACACAATCGTTACTCAGGGACACACAATCGTTACTCAGGGACACAGAATCGTTACTCAGGGACACACAATCGTTACTCAGGGACACAGAATCGTTACTCAGGGACACACAATCGTTACTCAGGGACACAGAATCGTTACTCAGGGACACAGAATCGTTACTTAGGGCCACAGCTATCAAAGAATCGAAAATTTAAAGTGACATACACCCTTTTTTTTTTTGGTGGCTGTCGTGCACAGTTGGTGCTGCAGTTTGCCGATTGTGCTAAATAAACTGACTTTCTGCTTCACAACCACTATTGTACGTTCAAAGAGTTAGATCCATTTACACGCCGGCTGGCGGTAATATTTTTTGGGTGATTAGTGCATTCCAGTGACATAAACGTACAGTTTCCAGCCAACGGCAAGCTGCAATTGACCGATTGTGCTAAATAAACTGACTTTCTGCTTCACAACCACTATTGTACGTTCAAAGAGTTAAATCCATTTACACGCCGGCTGGCGGTAATATTTTTTGGGTGATTAGTGCATTCCAGTGACATAAACGTACAGTTTCCAGCCAACGGCAAGCTGCAATTGACCGATTGTGCTAAATAAACTGACTTTCTGCTTCACAACCACTATTGTACGTTCAAAGAGTTAAATCCGGTTTTATTTTTGGGGTGCTTATTGAATTAAAGAGTATGTCAGACAACACGCAGAGGAGTGGCAGAGGAGGCAATGTTTCAGGAGCGAGCAGACGTGGCAGCAGAGGAAGGGGTCGAGGCAGCACTAGTCGCAGCCAGAGGCCAGTGCTCCCGGTGTCATCCAGCGGTCGTGTCTCCACCGACAACCCTCGATTGGTTGACTCGGTCGTCTTCCTCTTCCCAGGTCACCTCTGACACCTACAGCCAACGGTCGGTGGATACGTCAGACACATCCGTTAGTTGGCATGGCCCGGGAGCAAGCCCACTGAAATCACGTGTCCTCGACCTGCCCCTGTCCTTTGCTGTTCCCTCACCAAGCGAAGTATCGCATGCTGTGGGCTCAGCCCAGCTGTACAGTGAGGAAGAGCTAACAGAGGGCGGTCAGGAACGGGGGGAGACATCCGCCTCTTCAGCAGCCAGGCAAAGAAGTACTGGTGAGGAGAGTGGCTTGGTAGCCGGTCTAGAGACAGGTCTGTCTCCTGACCCACACGCAGCCGAGGGGGCTAGTAGTGACGCGGAGACCCTAATTGATGATGATGAGGCTGATCGCACTTGGCAGCCTCGTCGTCATCAGGCTATTGCTTCCGCATCATCAGGAGAAGAGGGTGCCAGCTTGCCAGCAAGCAAAACAGTCGGTGGGTTGCCCAGGAGGCAGCAGGGTCGCAGCAGTGTCAGTGGAGCCAAACGGCCACGGAGTAGAGCACCAGCTCCACTGCAGCCTACCACCACGGCCAGTAGTGGTGCCGGTGTGCACGGAGGAAGTAGCAGTCAGCCAGTGAGGAGTAGCGGGGGCAAAGTTTCCTACTCGGCGGTGTGGCAATTTTTCGTCAAGCCGCCCGAGGAAGTAAACGTAGCCGTATGTCGACTATGTGGCCAGAAAGTCAAGCGTGGCCAGGGGGCCAATGTTGGGACTACAGCGTTGCGTCAGCATATGCAGCGTCGCCATTCGGTGGCCTGGGAAAACCGTGATAAAGATACGGCGGTTCTGCCTGCCCCAGCCCCTGCTCCATCACCCGCTCCGTTACTTGCTCCGTCACCCGACGTCAATCGCCCTCTATCAGCCAGTCAAGGCTCCAACACCTCTGCTGAGGGGAGTTGTCGCTCGTTGGCATCTTCCGCTCGTTCAGATGCTCCTTCTCCTGCTACTCCTCTTCACGTATTCCGTCAGCAGTCTTTCTTGGAATCCGTTTCCAAGAGACAACAGTTTGCGAGCACGCACCCGAGGGTGCAGAAGCTGAACGTCCTCCTGTCCAAGTTGCTGGTGCTGCAGTCCCTCCCTTTCCAAGTGGTGGACTCAGCACCTTTCCGAGAAATGATGGCTTGTGCCGCACTGCGGTGGAGAGTGCCAAGCCGGCATTTCTTCGCCAAAAAGGCAGTGCCAGCCCTGCATTCACATGTAGAAGAGATGGTGGGCCAGTCTTTGAGCATGTCGGTCTCTGCCAAAGTGCACGGCAGCGCCGACGTGTGGAGCTGTAACTACGGTCAGGGACAGTACATGTCATTTACGGCCCACTGGGTGAACGTGGTGCCGGCACAGCCGCACCAGCAACTTGGACAGGTCACGCCGCTTTTGCCTCCACGTTTGCACGTCCTTGGTCCAGCAAAGATGTCCGCCTCTACCACTTCTTCTTCCGCCGTGTCCTCAGCCGCCACCCCCGTGCCAAGTCCCATTACCCGACCGGCATATCACATGTGCAGGGCGCAACGGTGTCACGCTGTGCTGCACCTGGTATGCCTTGGCGAACGTAGTCACACAGGGGAGGAACTTCTGAGTGTAATGAACAGAGAAATCGACAGATGGCTGTCTCCGCGCAAACTGAAAATCGGAACCATGTTGACCGACAACGGAAAGAACATGGTGTCTGCTCTGCGTCAAGGAAGGTTGTGCCATGCGCCATGCATGGCTCACGTGTTCAATCTGGTTGTCAAGCGGTTCCTAAAATCCACCATCCCACTGCAAGACATCCTTAAAATGTCACGTAAACTTTGCATGCATTTCAGCCATTCCTACACCGCAAAGCACACCCTCCTTGAGCTGCAGCGGCAGAACGGAATTCCACAGCATCGCCTGATCTGCGACGTTGCAACAAGGTGGAATTCAACCCTACATATGTTAGACCGCCTTTACGAACAGCGAAAGGCCATCACCGATTTCCTGATGTTACAAGCGGATAAAGGTACTCCCCTGTGTAACTTAGATGTCAGCCATTGGCAGCTCATGCGTGACACCTGCCGCTTGCTCAGGCCCTTTGAGGAGGCCACGCTATTCGTGAGTCGGCAGGACTATGGGATGAACGACGTCATTCCTCTGTTGCACGTCCTGGAACAAATGCTGTTAACAATGGCTGGTCAGGATGCGGTAGACGTGGCGCACAGATCTCAACGCCACATGACCCCTGTGGGGGCAGGACAGGAAGAAGAGGAGGAGGTAGAGGAGGACATTGGTGCTCAGGAATTATTAAGTGAAATGGGTGGTTTTTCCAGTCAGCGGACAGGAGTGGAGGAGCAGGAGCATCTGGTAGAGGAGGAGGAGGAGACAGAGGACCCAGACGCACCGTGGCAGTATGCTGTGGAGATGGAGGCAGGGAGTCCCTCGCATTCCTTGGCACAAATGGCCCATAGCATGCTCGGTTGCTTGCGTAGCGACAGCCGAATAATAACCATCAGACAGAGGGATGACTTTTGGCTGTCCACCTTGTTGGACCCTCGCTACCGTTCAAAAATGGTGGCCTTTTTCACACCTGCTGAGAGGGAGGCCAAAATAAAGTACTATAAAAACCACCTATGTAGTCAGTTGGTCTCTGCCTTTCTGCGCCAACGTCCATCCTCAGACACTGTGGGCCCTGTGCGCTCGCGTTCCGCTGCCATGGCAGCAGGGGAGGGGTGGGGTGGTAGGAGCAGTGGCAGCTCCACCAGCAGCGGCTGCCTCAGTCTGCAGTCGATGATGAGTAGCTTTCTTCACCAGCGCAGTGAGGAAACTACTAACCAGCCGCAGCAGCAGCAGCATCAGGTGGACCTGGAGCAGGACCTCAAACAACAGGCTTGGGCCTACTTGGACAGCACCCTGCCAACCGAGGTAGACAATCCCCTTGACTACTGGGCAACGAAACTTGACCTTTGGCCCCAACTAGCTGAATTTGCCCTTGAAAGGCTGTCATGCCCGGCCAGTAGCGTGGCATCGGAGCGCGTGTTTAGTGCGGCAGGAGGTATTGTAACTCCGCGGAGGACACGACTGTCCACCCAAAGTGTGGAGAGACTCACGTTTGTGAAAATGAATCAGGCGTGGATTAGTCTGGATTTCAAACCACCAGTTCCTGACACAACTGACTAAATCCGCCATGAATCATGCCCCAAACATGTTATTAGGGACAAATGGAAGACCTCCACCTGATCCGTACATTTGTATATATATTTTATTGAGAGGCTGCTGGTCGGCCGACTCATGTTTTGCACATTTTTACTCTGCAGGTCGGGCCCCTCATGAATTGGGGTTTTTAAATTATTTATACTTCGCTGGACGACCGTCACATGAATTGAACCTTTTTAATGACTTATACTCTGCTGGTCGGGCCCCTCATGAATTGGTGTTTTTAAATTATTTATACGTCGCTGGACGACTGTCACATGAATTTAAACTTTTTAATTATTTATAGTCGACCAGTTCCAGACCGATGGAATAGCAATTTTTTAAAATATTTATTTGACACGTGTTGTCCATCTCATCATATGTACTTATTGTCCGCTGTCCGGACAGCTCATGAATTACTTTTTGTATATAGCCTTCCAAACCACTCTCAGAATAAGTCATGATATTCATGCTGTGTATAGCCTTATAGGCCAATGGTCAATCAAGTCATGATTGTTATAGTGTGTATAGCCTTATAGGCCGCTGTCTTTACAACTTTATAATTCCATGCAGTATATAGCCCTATCGGCCACTTTCTGGCATCCAGTTGCTGTAGCCCCCATCACCACACTGTGCCACGGGCCCCTGTACCGCCTTCTCATACTGCTGCCAGATCCATCCTCTGCCATGTGCGTCTTTGCCGTCTGCTCACGCTGCTGGGTTCCAGTTTTAAACCTAGGCCTGTGTATGGCTTCCGAATACTGCTGCCTCCACCGCCACCCTGCGCCATGTGCCTCTGTCGTCTGCTCACGCTGCTGACGGCTTCCGCTTTTTAAACTAGTCCTGTGTATGTCTTCCGAATACTGCTGCCTCCACCGCCACCCTGCGCCATGTGCCTCTGTCGTCTGCTCACGCTGCTGACGGCTTCCGCTTTTTAAACTAGTCCTGTGTATGTCTTCCGAATACTGCTGCCTCCACCGCCACCCTGCGCCATGTGCCACTTTCGGGTCTCCTCACACTGCTGCCAGGTCCATACTGATTCATGGCCCCCTGTACCGGCTCCTCATGAACATGGTTCAGCGGGTTTGCATCACTTAACGGCAAATTGTTGACAAATGCTGGGACTTTCAGTGTTGTGCGCATTAAGCCAGACACCAAAGGGCAGCACAGACCTGTTATTACTCGCTCAAGCATGGCTGAACAAAACCAGTCTCTACCACAAATTGGACCCAGACCTGCCCAGGGTCTCGTAACTAGATTGCACGGAGGAGTAGAGTCCGTTATCGGAATTAAATAGACAAAACGCCACACCAAAAAGAGTGGCCATTTCCAACACTTATTCCAGAAAGAGGAACAACCCGTTTCATATACGGCCCGTAGACGTTTCACGTCTGCCACATTCAGTCGATTTTTTACGCAAGCTCCACTTCCTGTGGTCTCTGACCGTCGATATACCTTTAAGTGTCAGCTTTGAAGCTATATTCCCTCCGGAGCACTGACACTGGTGCCCTTCCGTCAACATGCCTTTAAGTTTCAGTTTTCAACCATATTCCCCACAGAAGCCAAACTCTTGGGTATCCCAGAAGCTGCTCAGCGGGTCAGGGCAATAAAGCTCCCGGTTCGCAGGTTGTTCCGTCTTATGGATGGAAGTACGACGGTATATGATCTTCTTCGCACCCACGGCATTACCTCATAAAATTTCTGCATTGCATCTGCAATCACAACGCTGACTTCCCGGATCGCCACTCAGCCATTGGACTCTTGATAGTCATCTCCCCACACTGCTGCTGGGGGGACTTTTTAACCTAGGCCTGTGTATGGCCTTCAATTGAAGCTGCTTCCGCTCCGCCACTCTGCCATTGGACTCTTGATAGTCATCTCCCCACGCTGCTGCTGGGGGGACTTTTTAACATAGGCCTCTGTATGGCCTTTAATTGAAGCTGCTTACGCTCCGCCACTCTGCCATGGGCCTCTTGGGTATCCCAGAAGCTGCTCAGCGGGTCAGGGCAATAAAGCTCCCGGTTCGCAGGTTGTTCCGTCTTATGGATGGAAGTACGACGGTATATGATCTTCTTCGCACCCACGGCATCACCTCGTAGAATCTCTGCATTGCATCTGCAATCACAACGCTGACTTCCCGGATCGCCACTCAGCCATTGGACTCTTGATAGTCGTCTCCCCACGCTGCTGTTGGGGGGACTTTTTAACCTAGGCCTGTGTATGGCCTTCAATTGAAGCTGCTTCCGCTCCGCCACTCTGCCATTGGACTCTTGATAGTCGTCTCCCCACGCTGCTGCTGGGGGGACTTTTTAACCTAGGCCTGTGTATGGCCTTCAATTGAAGCTGCTTCTGCTCCGCCACTCTGCCATTGGACTCTTGATAGTCATCTCCCCACACTGCTGCTGGGGGGACTTTTTAACATAGGCCTCTGTATGGCCTTCAATTTAAGCTGCTTACGCTTCGCCACTCTGCCATGGGCCCCTGTACCGCCTCCTCTCGCTGCTGCCAGGTCCAGAGTGTGTCATGGGTCCCTGTACGGCCTCCCATTGCTGCTGACTTCATCGCCAGACTCTGCCATGTGCCACTTTCAGGTCTTCTTACACTGTTGGTGGGTTCCATTTTGTGATAGGGTGCTGTATGGCCTTCCATTGCTGCTGCCTCCACCGCCACCCTGCGCCATGTGCCTCTGTCATCTGCTCACGCTGCTGATGGCTTCCGCTTTTTAACCGAGGCCTGTGTTTGGCTTCCGAATACTGCTGCATCCACCGCCACCCTGCGCCATGTGTCTCTGTCGTCTGCTCACGCTGCTGACGGCTTCCGCTTTTTAACCTAGGCCTGTGTATGGCTTCCGAATACTGCTGCCTCCACCGCCACCCTGCGCCATGTGCCTCTGTCGTCTGCTCACGCTGCTGCCAGGTCCATACTGATTCATGGCCCCCTGTACCGGCTCCTCATGAACGTGGTTCAGCGGGTTTGCATCACTTAACGGCAAATCATTGACAAACGCTGGGACATTCAGTGTTGTGCGCATTAAGCCAGACACCAAAGGGCAGCACAGACCTGTTATTACTCGCTCAAGCATGGCTGAACAAAACCAGTCTCTACCACAAATTGGACCCAGACCTGCCCAGGGTCTCGTAAGTAGATTGCACGGAGGAGTAGAGTTCGTTATTGGAATTAACTGTGAGGGACTTTTAAACCTAGGCCTGTGTATGGCCTTCAATTGAAGCTGCTTCTGCTCCGCCACTCTGCCATTGGACTCTTGATAGTCGTCTCCCCACGCTGCTGCTGGGGGGACTTTTTAACATAGGCCTCTGTATGGCCTTCAATTTTAGCTGCTTACGCTCCGCCACTCTGCCATGGGCCCCTGTACCGCCTCCTCATGCTGCTGCCAGGCCCGTAATCTGCCATGGGCCCCCGTACCGACTCCTCATGCTGCTGCCAGGCCCGTAATCTGTCATGGGCCCCTGTACCGCCTCCTCATGCTGCTGCCAGGTCCAGAGTGTGTCATGGGTCCCTGTACGGCCTCCCATTGCTGCTGTCTCCATCGCCACACTCTGCCATGTGCCACTTTCAGGTCTCCTCACACTGCTGGTGGGTTCCATTTTGTCATAGGGTGCTGTATGGCCTCCCATTGCTGCTGCCTCCACCGCCACACTGTGGCTCCACACTCTGGTTTTGGCCCCGTGACTGCCCAAATGAGTGAAGTGTGCGGTGATTCTAAGATCGACGGCACTCATCTGCATGTCATACTGACTGACAGTATTATTTCTCTTCCCCAGCAGACTCCAAGGGCATTTAAATTAAAGGTACAGTGTTCTGCACTAATATAAAGGCTCTCTGAAGCCTAGAAACACCCTTTTTATAAGTTAAATTCGCAGCGAATATATTCGGCTCGAAGCGAATTTATTCGGCGAATTCGGCGAATCAGCCGAACCGAATTTTTGAATAATTCGCTCATCTCTACTGAAGACCCCCAATTGGTGGTACCATCAATTTCCCAGTGACTAGCTGTTGGGCCTGAGCATTATCACAAGGGAGTTCCTCTATTCCTGGAAAGATTGGGGTACTGAGGGAGTGTTGGCCCAGGGACACTTTGCTCTACATGGGTGCTCTGCACTGTGTGTGTGTGGATGGGAGAATTTTTTTTTTTTTTCATTCAACCCACTGGATGAATGAAAAAAAAATGTATCATCTATGGCCTGCCTTACAGAAGAATTTCAGGTATGGCATTTTTTACATTGTTCCAGCTTGGGCCAACTATGTACTGTATATTCTATACTTACGGGTTCCCTCTGAAAGCTGGAAATCACTGTATAGACACCACTACTCAAGTGATCTCCACTAGCTTTCAGTTCCCATGCTGAGTGACTGACCTGCTACACATTGAACATAGGAGGTCAGCTGCTTAGCACGGGCGCCATTTATAGACTGCTTTGCATTTTCTCAAGGAATGAAAAGCATTTTCTGATTGGGCGAGGTGGAGAGCATGACATCACTGCCCTACCTTTCCACTTTGTACAAAGAGAGAATGCTTTGCATTCACTGAGAGAATGGTACGCCTTCTCTGAATGGTGTCCATGCCCAGCAGCTGACCTCCTGTGTTCCTAATGTAGGCAGGGCAGCCAAAGACTAGTGGAGAGCACTGGACTATCAACATAGTTGTGGTGACTACAAAGTGATTTCCAGCTCCTAAAACAATCCCACAGGTATAGTATATACCAGGCATTACTAAATGGCAGACCGCCACAACCGCGCCATTTAGCTGCCTGTGAGTCTTTTCCTCACCACGCTGCTGTCATCTTCACAGGGGGCAGAGCGTAGGAGGTGCTATAGGTCTAGATAAAGGGCGGGAGCTGCCCCTCTTTTCAAGTTAATAAGTGGATGGCTGGTTGCTATGACATGGGCGGTCCTAGCAACCAATTACCCACTTGTTGGATATACAGACATATTTCACCTACCAAGCTCTGCTATGAAAGGTAGGACTGGAAGGTTAGGGGGAGATGAGCACTCTCATGCAAAAGAAGGGGGAGCTGTGCTGTTAAGGCAGGCTGCCTTAGGCAAAGAGTGGACTCAGGGCTGTTGTTAGAAACTACAGAGCCCCATACAACCAGCCCGCACTCCAAAAAAACCCACAGTTTACTATGCTTTAGTAATGATTGAACACAGGAGTGACTGTACTGATCTCCCATTGTGTTCATTCGGGAAAGAAAGGGGTAAATATGACATATCAAAGGACCCCTCCCCTACTCTCCATCCTGAAGGACCTTATTGTATGCTTGCAGATGCCGGTGGGCAGGAGAGGTGGGAAGCACTGCGGGGACACACTGGCCTGGACAGCAGGGGGAAATGTACAGTGCACAGGGAGGGTGATGGGTGTGGCAGGGGGGCAATTACTGGAACCAATCCCCTGTATGACTCTCTCTGCAGCAGCTGAAAGCCAGCGGGAGGAACAGGAGACAGAGCCAGTTTTCAGCTGCTACAGAGAGAGCCATACAGGGGATCAATTCCAGTAATTGCTCCCCCCACCGTGCCGATCACCCCACCCCCCCGGCCACATCAAATTCACCCAGCTGCCTGGGCCCCATACAGGAGGACTGGTGGTACCCCCTTATCCATGGCCCTGCCTGGGAGTGAGGCAGTGAGGTTACCTCAGGTCAGGCTGGGAGGCTGTACAGGTCAGGACTTCTAGAGCCCTCTCACCCTTCTAACAACTGCTGGAACTTTCTCGAAGAGGGGTGGATGTGGGGAGGAGGCCTGGATTTGCATGTTTAAAGGAACCTGGCCAATCCCCAGGCGGGAGGCTTGGCATGGTGACTTGGAAAGCCCTGAACAGCAGGGGAGTCAAGAGGAAGATGGGCAGAAGGAAGGTGCTGGAGCATGGGGCTTGGGAGGGGGCCTCAGGGAGGGGGCTTACCTACAGACTGGAGCAGACAGAAGGATCCCCATTGTACCACAGTCTCCTAGGGAGGACAGTCTGTCAGCAAAGTGGACTGCTATGTAAAGGGGGGGGGGACGTTAATGTAAAAGTTGGGGGCACTGAGCTTTAACAGGGGTTCTATACTGTAAACGGGGAGGGGGGGCACAATGTAAAGGGGATTGGGGCTGCTCTGTAAAGGGGGGACTGTTATGTGAAGAAGGGGGTGCTAAAATGTAAAGGGGGGCCTGTATTGTAAAAGGGGACTGTTATGTGAGGGGCGCTGACATGTAAAGATCGGGGACTGTGTTGTAAAGGGGGGGGGGACTATGTAAAAATGTAAAACTAACTATGTAAAAATGAATCTAGAATTCTCCTTTTTATATTCTAACAAGCGTACTGCTGTGAAACGTGTTTTTTTATATACGGGAGGAAGGGGAAGGAAGGGGTACAGGAATCACAAAAATGCAGTAAATGCAGTTAAGTGGAAGAACATGAATCTTCTACTAGAGAACAGTTGGTTAGGAAATGAGGGGGAATCACCTAACATGGGACTACAGACAGCAAAGAAAATGACAAGGTCTGTAATCATTCCCTACTGCTTCTACAAAAAGAAAAAGTCATAAAAAAAGCTAAAAATAAAAATAACTGGCTAGATAAGCACTTTCTTGCCGCTCCTCAATTGCTTAATGATATGACATGTCATTGTATTGGTCTTGTGTTCTCTACTGAATGGGGGAATTCCCTGATCACGGACGTGCCTCCACCCAAACATCAATGCCCCTTACCCCTTCAGAAGTCACGTGACCTATGGGACAGTGTTGGTCACATGATCAGGCAATGGAGTGGTCCTGAATTTTACTGCTGAAATATTAGTATCCAGTAATTCATATCAAGAAGACCTTCAGGGAAGAATGCTATGAATTATAAAGCCAGAGCTGTTGTGTTGGGCTTTCCTGTTGTTGAGTTTTTCTTTGTAGAAATGACTCCCTAAGGGCTTATTCACACCTGAAGTTCGGGGGGGATGGGTAAAACCCTACAGTTCAACCGTGATTTTACCACCCCCCAACCACTATCCCCTTTAGCTGCAAAGGCAGCAGCCGGGCTTTGCTTCGCAGCCATAGGTGGAATTATACCCCCTGTCGCTTTCGCTGGCCCCCATTCAAATGAATGGGGCTGCTCCACAAGAGCCCTAAAACTGCATGCATTGCACGTGGTTCTGGCACGATAGTGCAGAGTCAAAGGGGTTAGGTTAAAACGGTGATACACAAGAAGGACTAAATAAATATAGGTGGCACCAGAACAATAACAATAATATTAATCCTGTCAATTTCTATATCAATAAAACCAGCTGCAAAATCTGCCCTATGTGAAGGTGCATACAGATACAAAAATACACAGACTGCACTAGTAAAAAAATATACAAATAAATAAATAAGTAAAAGTGTCCGTGACAAAAATATATCTAAATCATATTATCCCAAAACATATCACAACAAAATTAAATCAATCATATAAAGTCCCAAAAGAATAATTTAGTAGTGAAGATGAAAAAAAATTCACGAAATCCACCAAGTGAATCCACCACCAAATAGACTGAATGAACTCACCAGAGCAATATGCTGATTATGTTATAAACCAGCATAAGCGCTTTTCTGCTCTGGGAGCAACGATCTGTAGACAGTTGAAACAAAGTTTTGGCTTGGAAAAAACAATTTCCTCTAACCCGCTCCGTGAGGACGTCGAATGACGAAATGCGTAGGGCGGGGCTTGAGTGGTGTGACGTCAGCGCGTTCCTAGTATCGTTACAGCGCATGTGCAATGTGGCTGGGTCTGTCTATTGGCATCTGATTATGCTGGCTGTGCTGGTGTCGGCTGGACACCGTTTTTTGATGGGATAAGAATGAAGTGGATCTACAGAGTCACAGAGTCTCCTGCAGAGTATTGCTCCAGGTTTAGAGGAAATCGTTTTTTCCAAGCCAAAGCTTTGTTTCAACTGTCTACAGATCATTGCTCCCAGACAGGGGCGGACTGACCATTTGGAAACTCGGGCACTGCCCGACGGATGGGGTCAGTAGGGGGCCCCACGAGATGCCCCTGGTACCTTTTTCATAGGCTTTTTTGAGTTTGGGCAAGGACACAGGGGCCCCATGATCCCCTATTGCCCGGGGGCCCCATGAGTCGTCAGTCCGCCCCTGCCTGGGCGTCCCTTCCTCTGACAGATGTCACAGGTCTGACAGAAGTGGGCTACGTCCTGGGAGATACCTGGCCAGTAGAAGGCTTGGGTCAGCCTCTGCCCCGTTCTCCTCTTACCCAGGTGTCCGGCTACTGGAATGTCATGGGCTATCTGGAATAGCAGGAACCTGAACCGTCTAGGCACTATCAGTTGTTTGGAGCCAGTAGGGGGGAAGGCTGGTTATATATTATACAATTTTCTTGAGATTTTTGGTGTAGATTTACCAAAAACCATATAATAGGAGATCAAACCTAACAACACCTTCAATTGTATCCAATCAGGCAGGCTCTTGCACTACATAGTTGAAGGTAAATCTAAAGGAAATTGGACAGAAAATTGTATATTGTATGGCCAGCCTAAGGATCTGCTGAAATGTTGGGTTCTCCTACTACTTCCAGTGGTGACCCTCCCTTGATCGGACCCAAAAGTCACCGACACAACAGGGCTTTAATTTGGCTGGGACAAGAACTGTCATTAGAATGCTGATTAAACAGATCTGACAGTAGAAGGGTTATCATGTCAGCAAACACCAGAATTGTCCAAGGCACGGTGAAGCAAATGATGTTCCTTCCTCCTAATTTCTTGTAAAGGACACTGGCAGACCTCACTAGGCAAAAGAGAAACGGGACGCTTTTCCTAAAAATAAGGAAAAGGTGAAAACCACTAAAATATATACAGTCATGGCCAAAAATATTGCCCCCCCCCTCCCGCTTCGCCTAGAAAATTGTTACAATCACAAATGTTTTGGAATTCTCAGGTTTATTTCTTGTGTTTGTATTGGTATGAGAAGAGACAAAGTGGAGAAACAAAAAGACAAATCTGACACATTCCACGCAGAACCCCAAAAATGGACTGGACAGAATTATTGGCACATTCTCAAAATTGTAGGAAATAAATTGCTTTCCCAGTTTGTGATGTTCCTGTAATTTGTCATTAAATTCCCCCGTATCCATGACCAGGTGCTGACAATATGGAAATCACATTGGTAACCAGTTAAAATGGCAGAAAATGGACTCCACCTTTCTGTTGTGTGTCGCATGGAGCATGGAAAAGAGAGCAGCAAAGAATTGTCTGAGGATTTGAGAACAAAAATTGTGGAAAAGCATAGACAATCTCAGGGTTACAAGTCCATTTCCAGAGATTTCAATGTTCCTGTGTCCACTGTGTGCAACATTGTCAAGACATTTCCAGCCCATGGCACTGTAGCTAATCTCCCTGGACATGACCAAAAGGGAAAAATTGATCAAAGATTGCAATGAAGGATTGTTCGAATGGTGGATAAGGAACCTCGATCAACTTTCAGGCAAATTCAAGCCGACCTTCAGGCACAGAGTACAACTGTGTCCGCTCGCACTATACGTCGCCATCTGAATGAAAAGGGATGCTATGGTAGGAGACCCAGGAGGACCCCACTGCTGACACAGAACTATGGTAGGAGACCCAGGAGGACCCCACTGCTGACACAGAAATATGGTAGGAGACCCAGGAGGACCCCACTGCTGACACAGAAATATGGGAGGAGACCCAGGAGGACCCCACTGCTCACACAGAAATATGGGAGGAGATCCAGGAGGACCCCACTGCTGACACAGAAATATGGGAGGAGACCCAGGAGGATCCCACTGCTGACACAGAAATATGGTAGGAGACCCAGGAGGACCCCACTGCTGACACAGAAATATGGGAGGAGACCCAGGAGGACCCCATTGCTGACACAGAAATATGGGAGGAGACCCAGGAGGACCCCACTGCTGACACAGAAATATGGTAGGTGACCCTGGAGGACCCCACTGCTCACACAGAAATATGGGAGGAGACCCAGGAGGACCCACTGCTGACACAGAAATATGGGAGGAGACCCAGGAGGACCCCACTGCTGACACAGAAATATGGGAGGAGACCCAGGAGGACCCACTGCTGACACAGAAATATGGTAGGAGACCCAGGAGGACCCCACTGCTGACACAGAAATATGGTAGGAGACCCAGGAGGACCCTACTGCTCACACAGAAATATGGGAGGAGACCCAGGAAGACCCCACTGCTGACACAGAAATATGGGAGGAGACCCAGGAGGACCCCACTTCTGACACAGAAATATGGGAGGAGACCCAGGAGGACCCCACTGCTGACACAGAAATATGGGAGGAGACCCAGGAGGACCCCACTGCTGACACAGAAATATGGTAGGAGACCCAGGAGGACCCCACTGCTGACACAGAAATATGGTAGGAGACCCAGGAGGACCCTACTGCTCACACAGAAATATGGGAGGAGACCCAGGAAGACCCCACTGCTGACACAGAAATATGGGAGGAGACCCAGGAGGACCCCACTGCTCACACAGAAATATGGGAGGAGACCCAGGAGGACCCCACTGCTGACACAGAAATATGGGAGGAGACCCAGGAGGACCCCACTGCTCACACAGAAATATGGGAGGAGACCCAGGAGGACCCCACTGCTGACACAGAAATATGGTAGGAGACCCAGGAGGACCCACTGCTGACACAGAGACATAAAAAAGCCAGATTGGAGTTTGGCAAAACGTACCTGAGGAAGCCAAAATCCTTTCAGGAGAATGTGCTGTGCACAGATGAAACAAAATGGCAGCTTTTTGGTAAAACCCATCATTCTACTGTTTTCAAAAAAAGCAATGAGGCCTTTAAAGAAAAGAATCCAGTCCCTACAGTCACACATGGTGGGGGGTCACTGATGTTTTGGGGTTGCTTTGCTGCTTCAGGCACTGGATGTCTTGACCGTGTGCACGGTACTATGAAATCTGAAGACTACCAAAGAATTCTGGGGTGCAATGTAGGGCCCAGTGTCAGAAAGTTGGGTCTCCATATGAGGTCATGGGTCTTCCAGCAGGATAATGACCCAAAGCACACGTTAAAAAGCCCCAGAAATAGTTTCAGACAAAGCGCTGGAGAGGACTGAACTGGCCAGCAATGAGTCCAGATCTCAATCCCATAGAGCTCCTGTGGAGAGATCTCAAAACAGCAGTTGAGGAAAGGAACCCTTCCAATCTGAGAGCCCTGGAGCAGTTGGAGAAAGAAGAGCACTCCAAAATTCCAGTACAGAGGTGGAAGAAACTCATTGACGGTTACAAGAAGCCATTGATTTCAGTTATTTTTTCCAATATTAAATTAAGGGTGCCAATAATTCTGGGTGCCAATAATTTTGGGGTTTTGCGTGGAATGATTTTGCGTAGATTTGGCTTTTTGTTTCTCCTCTATTTTGTGTCATACCAATACAAACAAAAGGAATAAATATGAGAAACCCTTTGGGTGGAGCCTTGGAGTGACGTCCCCATGCCAAACGAGCTGTCTGCGTCGGCTGACACCGAAGCGGGCTGTATTGAATTTGTGCTGTATATGCTTTTCAAGCTAGTGTCGGCTTTGACACTACGGAATGTGAGTGTAATTTATGGAATGCTTTTATGAATAAAATTGCTGTACGATTTTACACTATTAGTTCCCTCTCTCTTGCTTTATGAGTTTGTTTGATGTCAAGAAGATATTTATGTCCATTAAATTGCCTCCCAATTACTGGTCATCAGTCTGCAGATCGTTGCTCCCATATTATTTGTATATTAAGATCATATTTGTTTGGATTTTGATACACTTTTTCATTTTTTTTACAATTGATATATATTTTCATTTTATGTTTTGATGATGGTTTTGTGTTATTATTGATTATGTGGTTAGAGCGCTACCTTTTTTCTATTTTTGTCACTTTTTACCTTGTTTGAGGGTGAGGTTTTAGCTGCTCTTTTATTCACAGATTTATTATTTTTTTGTTTAATTAGGTGTTTCTAGTGGTGCTATCCATACCCTAAACTAATTCTGTTAATCCTTGACTTCTGTCCTCTGTCCTGACCTCTGTCACTACCTTGGACTAGGATACAGAAAGCTGCAAAAGTGAAGGTTTTCCACCATCATCCCAGTCCCCATCCAACCTCTGTCACTCCTTGATCTCTGTTCACTGTCCTGACCTCTGTAACTCCGTGACCTCTGTTCTCTGTCCTGACCTCTGTCACTCCTTGGACTAGGATGTAGAGAGCTGCCAAAGCAAAGGTTTTCTGCCATCATCCCAGTCTTTATCCAACCTCTGTTACTCCTTGACCTCTGTCCTGACCTCTGTTACTCCTTGGACTAGGATGCAGAGAGCTACCAAAGCAAAGGCTTTCCGCCATCATCCCAGTTCCCATCGAAACCTCTGTCACTCCTTGACTTCTGCTCTCTGTCACTATCTTGGATTAGGATGCAGAGAGCTGCCAAAACAAAGGTTTTCCACCATCAACTTAGTCCCCATCCAACCTGTCACTCCTTGACTTCTGCCCTCTGTCCTGACCTCTGTCACTCCTTGGAAAAGGATGCAGAGAGCTGCCAAAACAAAGGTTTTCCACCATCAACTCAGTCCCCATCCAACCTGTCACTCCTTGACTTCTGCCCTCTGTCCTGACCTCTGTCACTCCTTGGAAAAGGATGCAGAGAGCTGCCAAAACAAAGGTTTTCCACCATCAACTCAGTCCCCATCCAACCTCTGTCACTCCTTGACTTCTGCCCTCTGTCCTGACCTCTGTCACTCCTTGGAAAAGGATGCAGAGAGCTGCCGAAGGGAAGGTTTTTCACCATCATCCCAGTCCCTATCCAACCTCTGTTAATCCTTGACTTCTGTCCTCTGTCCTGACCTCTGTCACTACCTTGGACTAGGATACAGAAAGCTACCAAAGTGAAAGTTTTTCCACCATCATCCCAGTCCCCATCCAACCTCTGTCACTCCTTGACCTCTGTTCTCTGTCCTGACCTCTGTCACTCCTTGGACTAGGATGTAGAGAGCTGCCAAATCAAGGGTTTTCTGCCATCATCCCAGTCCTCATCCAACCTCTGTTACTCCTTGACCTCTGTCCTGACCTCTGTTACTCCTTGGACTAGGATGCAGAGAGCTACCAAAGCGAAGGCTTTCCGCCATCATCCCAGTCCCCATTCAACCTCTGTCACTCCTTGACCTCTGTCCTGACCTCTGTTACTCCTTAGACTAGGATGCAGAGAGCTGCCAAAGTGAAGGTTTTCCGCTATCATCCCAGTCCCCATCCAACCTCTGTTACTCCTTGGCTTCTGTATGACCTCTATCACTCCTAGGACTAATATGCATAGAGTTGCCAAAGCAAGGGTTTCTTGTCACCATCCCAGTCCCCAGCCAACGTATCTGCAAGCACCAAAAGGAAACACTTGGAGCGTGCTTCAGTCTTCAGTCCAAGTCTTTGTTGTGACCTTGGAGAATCTTTGAAAATGAATAACTTCACATTATAAGCAGCTAGAGAGGTCAGGGATGGCTTAGTTTGGCCCCCATTCACACCTGAGTGTTTTGTTGTGCAATTCCTGAAGTGTGACAAAGCTTAAGATAAAGAATCCCATTGTTAGGCTGAGCATTGGGTTGCTGCCCACCTGTTACATGAACCTCAAAATATACATGAGCTTCTTTGGGGCAGATATGTGCCTTGAAGTCTGTTTTTATGCTCATTTTTCAGGTGCTGACAATCAAGATCTATGGGGCCAAAAAAGCACAATACTTCTCTTGTAGTACAAGTCGTGCAATAAATAAAAAAAAAACCTCTAAACTGTCTGGCTACGCTCACGTAGGGACATAGGAAGGCCAAAGAGGCCAAGCTACTGTATCTTAAGCAACATTCATCATCAGGACCATGATTTATTACTATCGGACTGTTAATTCAGAACTAAAATGTATCTGAGTGCCACAAACTGAACATACCATTTAATACATTTCTAATATTCAAAATAAACTTCACCATCCATCCATGACTCCACGCTCTATTTTGTTGAGAAATCACTTTGAAAAACACCCCCCTCGCATTTCTAGACTTGGCCATCTTGAGTAAGGGTATATGATTCATTCACTTTCTGGAATCCATCTGCCCTTAGCTCAGGCATACAGGCTGTAGGGTGTGCCTAGCTGAGAAAGCCCCTCCTCCCATTAGGACTCCTGGGATATTTGACATAATTTTGGCCTAGGCCAGAAACCAGGAAGCAACTAAAGAAATGTAAAAAAAAAGGTTAAAACAAGTAAATATAGGGGGAGATTCACAAAAACTGGAGAGTGCAAAATCGGGTGCAGCTCTGCATAGAAACCAATCAGCTTCCAGGTTTTTTTTGGCAAAGCTTAATTGAACAAGCTGAAGTTAAAAGCTGATTGGCTCCCATGTACAGCTGCACCAGATTCTGTGTGCTCCAATTTTAGTAAATCTCCCTCATAATACAGATTCCTATCTATTTACTAATGCTAGGATTATAAGGAATAATAATTAATATTCAGAGAGTTTAGTTCCAATTTAAGTATAATAAATAGCTTAATATTCATAGTCACTTGTGAGCAAGTTTTCCAATTATTATAATTTTCTCTGTCACGTATTTCACAGTTTTGAACATGAAAACCACAAATTTACATACGGAACTATGAAGAGAAATGATCAGTTACAACCATTTTCACTCTGGCACACATTAGTAATGCCTCTTATAAAATTTTATGATACTTAGATAATATAATCAGGGCTCAGGAAGGATGAAGACAATATGATTTATTGCGTACGAGAGTGCAGCAGAAATATTCGAGTGCAAACTCCTATAGAACAGAAGATTAATGCATCATTGTCCTCCAGACAGCCTGCAATATGGGTCAGAAAATCAATATGAAGAAGAATGATATGAAAGTATATGTGAACCCGCACCTTCCCATATGGAAGAAAAATATATTTGAAAAATATTCATCCCAAATATATTGACATTTGAAATACTACAATTTTGGCCATATTCAATATATATATATATATATATATATACAGTTGCAAGAAAAAGTATGTGAACCCCTTGGGATTACGTGGAGTTTTGCATGAATTGGGCATAAAATGTGCTCTGAACGTCATCTAAGTCACAACAATAGAAGAACACAGTCTGCTGAACATAATACTACACAAACATTAGATGTTGCCATGGTTTAATTGCACATAACATGTAAACATTCACAGTGCAGGGAGGAAAAAGTATGTGAACCTTTGGACTTAATAACTGGTTGACCCTCCTTTGGCAGCAATAACCTCAACCAAACGTTTCCTGTAGTTGCAGATCAGACCTGCACAACGATCTGGAGTCATTTTGGACCACTCCTCTTCACAAAACTGTTTCAGTGTAGCAATATTCTTGGGATGTCTGGTGTGAATCGCTCTCTTTAGGTCATGCCACAGCATTTCAATGGGGTTGAGGTCAGGACTCTGACTGGGCCACTCCAGAAGGCGTATTCTGTGCTGTTGCAGCCATTGTTTTGTTGAATTACTTGTATGCTTTGGGTCATTGTCCTGTTGCATCACCCATCCTCTGCGGAGCTTCAGTTGGCGGACAGATGGTCGTACGTTTTCCTGCAAAATGTCTTGATAAACTCTGGAATTCATTTTCCCATCAATGACAACAATCCGTCCAGGCCCTGAGGCAGCAAAGCAGCCCCAAACCATGATGCTCCCTCCGCCATGTTTCACAGTGGGGATGAGGTTTTGATGTTGGTGTGCTGTGCCTTTTTTTCTCCACACATAGTGTTGTGTGTTCTTTCCAAACAACTCAATCTTGGTTTCATCTGTCCACAGTATATTTTGCCAGTAGTGCTGTGGAACATCCAGGTGCTCTTTTGCAAACTTCAAACGTGCTGCAATCTTCTTTTTGGACAGCAATGGCTTCCTCCGTGGTGTCCTCCCATGTACTCCATTCTTGTTTCATGTTTTCCTTATTGTAGATGTGTCAACAAAAATGTTAGCATGTGCCAGAGATTTCTGTAGGTCTTTAGCTGACACTCTGGGATTCTTCTTTACCTCATGCAGCATTCTGCGCTGTGCTCTTGCAGTCATTTTTACAGGACGACCACGCCTAGGGAGAGTAGCAACAGTGCTAAACTTTCTCCATTTGTAGACAGTCTGTCTTACCATGGACACATGAACATCAAGGCTCAAGGAGATACTTTTGTAACCCTTTCCAGCTTCATGCAAGTCAACAATTCTTGATCGTAGGTCTTCTGAGAGCTCTTTTCTGCGAGGCATGGTTCACATCAGACAGTGCTTCTTGAAACCAGTAAACCCAAAACAGGTGTGTGTTTTTTAAGGGCAGGACAGCTGTCAGCAACACATCCAATATCATCACACTGATTGGAGTCAAGGTTGGCTCACTCCTGGCTCCAATTAGCTCTGGGAGAAGTCATTAAGCTAGGGCTTCACATACTTTTTCCTCCCTGCACTGTGAATGTTTACATGTTATGTGCAATTAAACCATGGCAACATCTAATGTTTGTGTAGTATTATGTTCAGCAGACTGTGTTCTTCTATTGTTGTGACTTAGATGACGTTCAGAGCACATTTTATGCCCAATTCATGCAAAACTCCACGTAATCCCAAGGGGTTCACATACTTTTTCTTGCAACTGTATATATACATATCTATATATACACACTGCATGTTGAAATAAGTTTTTTATATATTACAAAATATATGAAAAATATTTTTTAAAAATATATATTTTTTAAATATATTCTTCAGATTTTTTTTTTACGGGATAAAAAGTCGGTTACGGGAGGACAGGCTGGAATTGGTTAAACATGGAGAAGGAGATATCATTGCAATCAGTTTACTTTCACATTCTGCTGTTATGCTGAATGTTGTGTTGCACTATCCCTTCCAGTGAGCAGAGGGAGAACTATATCCCAGGAAAGCCTATAGACTTCTATGCAGAAGACTGAGGATCATGGGAATTGTAGTCTAAAACATCAATCGCAGAATGGGACTTATAGACCTTTACAACACAGTTCCCATAGGACATTGAGGAGGAAGGGGAGTGGTGGAATAGCTTTTACCAGACTGCATTGGAAACCTCTTCCTGTTTGGTGTGTGGGAGCCAATGTGTGCTCATTGGTCCTGGGGCACATCAATTATCCATGGGGTGAGTGACCACAGCCAGAGACTGAGTCATGAGGGTAGAGACATGGACCACAGCGATCACATCTACACCATTGCTGCAGGGAAAATGGAGCTTCCTCTCACCCTCTACTTCCCACTACTGATCACCAGTTGCATTTGAGGGGGCTTATGCTAATCTGGATGCCAAATGCCATTTTATGCCTGCAGTAATCACTGTATATGCTAAATTCTGTGATTACCATTGTTAATCCATTTTTCTCTTGCCTAGTTACCAACTCTATTAGGTGACAATATATTAAGTTTGCCTTTACTACTTGGTTTGGTGTCTCTTTTCTTTGATATAGCGCTACTACTGGGTACTAAGTATTACTTTCAGTGATTTCTTGTGATATTGTATATTTTTACACTCAGCCTGGTGTATTAGAGGGGCTGAGGTTCTTGAAAAGGTTGAGGCAGTGGCTTCCCGAGGCAGGTGCAGGGGGTGCGCGCCGCATCGGTTGACACCTACCGCACGGGGTGACACTGGACCCGCTCTACGAAAAAGTAAGTTGTAAAGCAAGCCGACGATCCCCGCAGGATGGATCCGATCCATCCTGCAGGGATCGTTGGCTCTCTTTACAATTTACATTTTCGTGGAGCGGGTCCGGTGTCACCCTGTATAGGTTGCATGCCGACGATCCCCGCAGGATGGATCGGATCTGTGGTTTGGGGAGCATAATGGATCGGACTCCGATCCATTATGTTCAATCCGCAGATCCGATCCATTCTGCGGGGATCGTCGGAGGGGGTGTCACCAAGTGTTATTGCACCGGGTGACACCAACCCTAGGGACACCCCTGTGTTGAGGCAAAGAATAGAGGACCCATGCTAATCAGCGACTCCTACGGTGGTAGCGGTATATATGGAATATGTCAGAGCTCTATAGATATGTAATAATAGTGTGTATCTTTTGGTGGGACATTAGAGTGTAAGTTCCTCTGGCGTAGAGACTGATATACATGGCTCAGTGTTCTCTGTGGAATATGGCAGGGCTATTTGTCTCATCCTTTGCACAGTCTAATTGAATAATCCCTGGTACGTGTCCAGTATATTAATTTCCTTTGATTGTCAACTCCATCTTGTGGACATAACGTGCTGTTTTCCTGTTTGAGGTATTTCAGGAAAATACCATATTATGGCCACCAGGTGGAGGTGCAGCTCATAGGAAATAAACCTATTAGACACATTACAGGTATTATTTGCGATGGCTGTGCAAATGCTGAGACATTCTCATAGCTCCCAACTGTCCCTGATTTCCAGGGACTGTGCCTCATTTGGAACAATGTCCCTCTGTCCCTCTTTGATCTTCATTTGTCTCTCATTTCGGTCTGAGCTCTATAGTTGTATAAAAAATGCATTACTTATCTATCAAAAAGTGTTTCCAGGGCTAAACCTTTCATCCAGTTTCTAAATTGCTGCATTTTTAAATTCCAAAAGCCAATATAAAGGAATAGTAGTGATAAAAAAGCACACATGGGTTTACCCACTTCAATACTGGGCACTTATACCCCCTTCCCCCCCAGGCCAATTTTCAGCTTTCAGCGCTGTCGCACTTTGAATGACAATTGTGCGGTCATGCAACACTGTACCCATATGACATTTTTATATTTTTTTTCACACAAATAGAGCTTTCTTTTGGTGATATTTAATCACCACTGAGTTTTTTATTTTTTGCTAAATAAAACAAAAAACACCTGAAACTTTAAAAAAAAAACGCACTTTTCTTCATTTCTGTTATACAATTTTGCAAATAAATACCATTTCTTCATAAATTTAGGTCAAACTGTATTCTGCTACTTTTCTTTGGTGAAAATAATAATAATAATAATGATTGAATTTGTATTTTTTTTTCAAATGATTCTATTATTTTTTATTATATTTTTATTTTTTTACTATTTTATTTTTCAGCATACTGTGACCAAAGCAATACAATGTTACCATAGTAACATTGAACTATTCTGGGCAAGTGATCAGGATTTTTTTTTTTTTTTTAACATGTTATGATTGCTAATACCGATGTATTTCATTGTTATTTGCAATCATTGTGTCAGGGATCGCTCCCTCGCCATCACGCAGCTGTGTGCCGGCGCTGGATCACTGTCAGCCGCAGCGGTGCAAGTGCGCTTGCGCGTGACACATTGTTACTGAATTAAACTGATTAATTCAGTCTTTTGTTGTGATTAGTTGTGATTGGACAAAGCTGATCACATGATACAGATGGGCTGTGATTGGACAAAGTTGATCACATGATACAGATGGGCTGTGATTGGACAAAGTTGATCACATGATACAGATGGGCTGTGATTGGACAAAGCTGATCACATGATACAGATGGGCTGTGATTGGCCCTGTCTGTATCATGTGACTACCTTGACCAGTCACAGCTAACAACACAATTGTATACATTGGATGGCATGACAGGAAGCCATCCACTGTATACAATTGACATGTGATCTGCTGTGATTGGTCACAGCGATCACATGACACTGGCCGCGTGAGTGGCTCGTTTTGACACCCAGTCACAATGGTGAGTGTCCCGCCTGGCCGTCAATCTGCTATAGGCCGGACGGGAAGGTGTTAAACAATCACTTTTTTGTACAACCCTCTTTTAACCTCTTCACGCCTAACGCATGCAAATGTGCGGCCTCTCAAAGTCTGGGCCTTGACGCTGAGCGGCCGCACATTTGCGTGCAATTAAAAAAAAACATATGTGCTGAGAGCGCGCGCCCTGCGTGCTCCCACCGCACATGTCCGGTACTCACGGAAAGGTCCCGATCTCCTCTTGTGAATGGGACCTTTCCCGATCATGTGACCGCCGTGACAGCGAATCACGGCGGTCACATGACCCTAAAACCCCGCCCGCCTCCCAGCTTCTGAAACCCTTAAAGGGCCGGGAAGCGCCGGTGCCAAGGGGTTAAGGGGGCGTGGCAGGATGTGTGTCCTATGCCTACATACTCTTGCTAATAGGTATCCCGTGGTCCCGGTCCCTTCTTTCCATCACAGCACATCAAAAATGATCCCCTCCACCCCCCCGTCACATTCATTGAACAAGACCACTTCAAGCAAATAGGG